>NC_056738.1:149931431-150201431 GCF_019279795.1 Protopterus annectens | reverse complement strand
TATATATATATATATATATATATGTCTCTCTCTCTTTATATATATATATATATATATATATATATATATATATAGGGTTTGTTTATATATCTCAAACAAAGCTCC
Source organism: Protopterus annectens (assembly GCF_019279795.1). NCBI lineage: Eukaryota > Metazoa > Chordata > Ceratodontiformes > Protopteridae > Protopterus > Protopterus annectens. The sequence goes on along the minus strand of NC_056738.1, from coordinate 150,201,326 downwards.
TCATTAGCACTGTTCAAAAAAAATCTTGATGACTGGATGGGACAGAAATAGGAAATTAACCCCTGGGATCATGTCTGGGGGCTCTACTCGACAGGGAACAGGAAAATACTTTTCTTGGGTGGTGAAAGCCAGGGTACCTTTTTTAGCTAGGCTTATATAGCCTATAATATAAGGAATATATATATATATATATATATATATATATATATATATATATATATATATATATATATATATATATATATATAGATATATATTATAATGTAGTTACATTCATATGGCTTATATAGGCCCTAGGGCTAATTAGCCTAGTACCTACCTATGAACCTATGAACTAAATGCAATCTTGGGTAATGACTAGTACCTCTACTGTATTACATTGGGTTTAAACTGCTAGGTCAGAAATGACTTCTGGGGCAATAGTCTAGTAATCGCTTATGATCTCCCATGATTCTATGATCATGTTGATCAGGGGCACAAACACACCAGTACCCCAAGACAGCTCATGTGTGGTTTACTAAATTGTATATATAATGCCAAAACAAGAATATGTATTTAATGTAATTATAAATATTTTATATGCAATAATGTTACATGCTTAGTTCTAAATTAAGTCCATGTGGTTTCAATGTCTTGAATTTAAGAATCATCCTGGTCTCCAATTCAAGTAGTTTTTGGACAATTGATCCCCCATTTCCATAACTAAAAGGTTGACCCAATACACAAAAAATTAAACTATTGGCATCACCTTTATGTTTTTCCAAAAAGTGTTTAGCCACTGGACTATAGTCATTTTTATTCCTAATATCTTTTAAGTGTTCCAAAACTCGAACACGAACCATTCTTTTGGTCTGACCTATGTACCATGAATTGGAACACGAACATCCCAACAGGTATACCACTCCTGTGGATTTACAATTGAAAAAGTGTCTAGCTACAAAAGGTATACCATTGATGTTAGTTACATTTAGGACCCTACTGCATACACTACACTGTCCACAGGAAAAAGTACCTACAGTATTCTTATTAATACCCACATTAAATTTCTCACTAAAGTTATAATTTAATAGCTCCTTTAGATTTTTTCCCCTTTTATATGAGAACATTATCTGTTTGGGAAAAATGTCACCAATACTTTCATCTTCACAAATAAGATACCAATACTTCCTTATGATGTTACTTACTTCTATGGATATGGGAGAATATTTCGTGACAAAAAATAATTTGGACTCACTAGTTTTTGAAATATCTGTATTTCTAACCCTAGATGTAATCTTACTTCTAATTTTCTTAGCAAGTGAACTACGTCTCTCCTGTCTCAAATGGACTCTATCTTCATGTCCCGAGTGGTCTGTAATTCCAAGAATTTTATTTTTATTTTTACAACTTAACAAATGGTCATTTCTATAGCCTCTCTCAAGTAGTCTAGATTTGACCTTATTTAATTCCAAATATCTCTCATCCCTATTACTTGTATGGTTAAAAATCCTTTGAAATTCACCAAAAGGAAGAGACCAAATCAGATGTTCCGGATGCATACTTTCTGCATGTAGAAACATGTTCACTGAAGTTTCTTTCCTATAGGGTCTATATCCAATGTGGTCATCATATAATGCCAAAACAAGAATATGTATTTAATGTAATTATAAATATTTTATATGCAATAATGTTACATGCTTAGTTCTAAATTAAGTCCATGTGGTTTCAATGTCTTGAATTTAAGAATCATCCTGGTCTCCAATTCAAGTAGTTTTTGGACAATTGATCCCCCATTTCTATAACTAAAAGGTTGACCCAATACACAAAAAATTAAACTATTGGCATCACCTTTATGTTTTTCCAAAAAGTGTTTAGCCACTGGACTATAGTCATCATTATGGAAGAGAGTTATATCAAGAAAATTAATCTTAACTCTATCCATTTCATAAGAAAATTTTAGACCATGACCATTATTGTTCAATACATCAACAAATTCAAGGAATTCAGACATCTCACCACTACATATTAATATGAGATCATCAATGAACCGTTTGTAAAATACTACATTATTTTGATGACTACTTGAGAGAGGCTATAGAAATGACCATTTGTTAAGTTGTAAAAATAAAATTCTTGGAATTACAGACCACTCGGGACATGAAGATAGAGTCCATTTGAGACAGGAGAGACGTAGTTCACTTGCTAAGAAAATTAGAAGTAAGATTACATCTAGGGTTAGAAATACAGATATTTCAAAAACTAGTGAGTCCAAATTATTTTTTGTCACGAAATATTCTCCCATATCCATAGAAGTAAGTAACATCATAAGGAAGTATTGGTATCTTATTTGTGAAGATGAAAGTATTGGTGACATTTTTCCCAAACAGATAATGTTCTCATATAAAAGGGGAAAAATCTAAAGGAGCTATTAAATTATAACTTTAGTGAGAAATTTAATGTGGGTATTAATAAGAATACTGTAGGTACTTTTCCTGTGGACAGTGTAGTGTATGCAGTAGGGTCCTAAATGTAACTAACATCAATGGTATACCTTTTGTAGCTAGACACTTTTCAATTGTAAATCCACAGGAGTGGTATACCTGTTGGGATGTTCGTGTTCCAATTCATGGTACATAGGTCAGACCAAAAGAATGGTTCGTGTTCGAGTTTTGGAACACTTAAAAGATATTAGGAATAAAAATGACTATAGTCCAGTGGCTAAACACTTTTTGGAAAAACATAAAGGTGATGCCAATAGTTTAATTTTTTGTGTATTGGGTCAACCTTTTAGTTATGGAAATGGGGGATCAATTGTCCAAAAACTACTTGAATTGGAGACCAGGATGATTCTTAAATTCAAGACATTGAAACCACATGGACTTAATTTAGAACTAAGCATGTACCATTATTGAATATAAAATATTTATAATTACATTAAATACATATTCTTGTTTTGGCATTATATGCACAAACACACCAGATCTTGTACTCACTAATATGGGAGAATGCTGCAAATCACTTAGTGTAATGTCCTCTGTGGAATGGTCAAACCTCAAGCAGGTCTCCTTCGAAGTAAAAATATAACCCAGAAACCCAGCTAATCCGAGAATGTTCAGACACTATTCTAAGGCTCACAGGCCCATACATGCTGTAACCTGATAATGTGACAACATTTCAAGCCCTCACAAACCCTGAGAACTCTGCTGCCTCTGGACAACTGTTCACAGAAACATTATACAGGTATGCTAATAGCTGTATAGAGGAAGCTGTACCCACCAAGTATAAGTACAGAAGTAACTTAAAAAAAAAGACACTATGGTAGAATCACAACATTGGGATGCTCTATAACAGAAGGAAGAAAATCATGGCAAAAATTAAGAGGTGTACCACCCAGCAGGATAAAAGCACTCTCAACTTAAACTACTCAGTGTAAAAATAATGTCTACCAAAGCCAAATTTGAGGTAAAGTTGGCCTCCCAGACCAAGGACAACCACAAGACATACTGTAGCTTTATCGGTAACCTGAAAGACAATACACAAATGTGTGCAGAGCTCATTGTTAATGCAGCCACATATACTGAGCCAGTAGATATAAAAAAACTATTGGCAGACAAATTCAGGTCTAATTTTGGCCCTCTCTCCTTCTAAAAAATATCAAATATAACCACCCTGCTATCACTAGGAACAGGTCTTCAATGTCCGCTGTAAGGCCAAGAACAATGCATTGATGGGCCCAGGTATGAAACATGATGTATCAGGCCCTCTTGATTGCTATTTAAAATGTAGCCACCAAAAAGGCTTCATGCCTAATGAATGCTGAGCAGCAATAGTCATCCCTCTGTCCAAAGGTGGGCCATCTACAGACCCTCAAAACTATTGCCCCATAATCTCACAAGTCTCATATGCAAATCCATGGAAATAATTATCATGGAAATGATCAATAATGACACAGGAAACCTACAGACATTAGACCTAAGCCAGGTGGGTTTCGTCAAATGCAGCTCTTGCTTACTCAACCTGGTGGACTTATTTGAGAAGGTCACCAAAACAATGGATGAGGGCAAAATGTTTCACACTGCCTACCTTGATCTGGCCAAGGCATTTGACACAATACCCCACTCAAGCATTGTTTGACAAACACAAGATGTTAGGTGTAAACCTTTATGTTATCTGGTGGATACCCAGCTGGATCACATGAAGACCATTTTTAAGCACCTACATGCATGTGTGTGTATATGTATTTTACATATAATATACACATGTACACACACAAACACATGCATATATGCAATATATATATATATATATATATATATATATATATATATATATATATATATATATATATATATATATACACACACACACACACACACACACACACACACACACACACACACACACACACACACACAAGTGTACATACACACTGCCCCATACAGTACTGATGGACAGATGCAGCTCCTAAATGCTGTATCCTATGCATGGCCCAATTCAAATTACCTATGGTATGATCCCAGTCATTCTCATTAGGGGTAATATGTAATTATCAACCATGGGACATGTAAGGGCAATCTATAACCAAATGGGATAGATTGTTTCAAACACAAAAAAGGAAACCATCCATGTTCTTGTGTGAAGTGCACCATTGTTTCCTTTGAGACAGCAGGAAAACCTACCCTGTATCTGAGCAATAAAACATGGTCATAATCACTTTCACATACAGCACCAGGAGGTAAAGTGACAACTCTGTTTTCACAACCCCTCAACAAAACTAATTCTGAACTTATTGTCACTATCCACAAAAGGAAAAGACAATAAATATTGTATAAAAATGCATAACTAATAAGCCACACTAACCTTAAGAAATTAATATATCTTCTTAGTAGGGCTTAAACCCTGCAGAGCAAATCAAAAAGAACATGGCAAACCTCCTATAAAACCATACCACCAAGCAATCAGTTGAAAAATAGCCAGTTAGCAATGGAGATAACACTCCTTCATTAACACAATCACACAGTGAAATTACTGCACTCATAGTCCAGGAAAATGAGCAACCTGTAAAGAATGAAACCTATAATACAAAGCTTTACACTATACAAACCATGCAACATGGAAACAATAAGTACATCACATACTGCACATTTAAATTTCTCCAGTAATGAAACCAAACGTGAGATGTCATAAATAACATGCAGTTTATATCTAAATCACCCAAACATGGAAATGTTCACTTACCTGAAATCTACAAGTGTGTAGTCTAAACAAGTTCCATTAATTCTTCGAACATCTCCCCAAGTTAACTCCTTCTCCAGCAGGCTTACACAGACTTTAAAGAACAGCCCAGCATAATTTTGCCATTATCTGCAAAACTAACTACAAAATTCAAGTCACCTATAACAAACAGTGACAGTCATTTATAATCCAATTGTCACCAACCAGAAATAATAAAATTCTTTAAAACTATTAATTTAATAAATGCTGCACTAACCTCTTGTCCAACCTTCCCTTATGATTGAGTTCCACAACTAATCAGAATTCTGTAGAGAGTGACGCACATTTCATACCACAGCATACCCACCCCCAAAAAATTAAGCCAAGCCTTATCTGACTTTACTACTTTGCAATGAATGCATGAATAGATTATACTGGTTAATACATTTAAATGCATAAGACATTTTTAACAGCTCAGCATTTAAATGTCTCATTCAATGAAATGAAAGTCAATAGCAAGCCAGAAACCAATGCACTTAGCACCTCATCAAGTTGGATATGATCATTTTCACATCTGCTGGCACCCATTGTTTAACTCAGTATGTCCAAGATCAGAAACATTTAACAGAACACCAAGGATGACTGTAGCAATTATAGAATAATTAACATGCAAAACCAATTGACTCAGGCTTCTCTTACATCAAACTGAAAATGATGTAAGTATTTTTTTGTATAATTAGTCAATGTTAATGTAATAAAATACAAGAAACTAAATTTTGCAGTGCAAACTGACATCTGCCCAAAATGATAATAACCATATCTATACAGTTGCAAGAGCCCTATTTATAGACTTGTAAAACACTTGGAACAGATGTGAAAAAATAATTTCGATGAAAATCAGGGGAACCACAAATAACAGGTGCCCAAGAGGAAAGCTGAGAAACAGAGGCAGGCATGAGAGGAAATGTATTCTTTGCAGTAACATGCTTTATAAAGCAGGACAACAGGAATTTGTGTTGATAATGGTTGATCTGAATGCACATATCAGGATAGATAGAATAGGATATGAGGACTGCCTGGGTCCACATGGGTGGGGCAGTAAAAATACAGATGGAGAGGCCACTCTAGACATCTGTCTGGCAAATGGCTTGATAGTATCGGACTTCCTTCTACTAAGGAAAGGACAATGGGGTACAATAAGTGATTGTAAATGCATCCCCAGTAAGCACACAGTAAAAAACACTGGTTGCCACAATCAGGTGCATGCAGTGGTCAAACAAGGCTTCCACAGTCAACAGAGACCAGGCTGAAGATATAGAAGATGACTGGAGAGAAAGCACAACAGTTCTAGGAATTGCTTAGGGCTCTAGCACCTCAAGAAGAGGAGTAAATAACTTGAGTTGAAAAGGACCAGAATGGAGTCCCACAGGGTTCGGTCCTAGGTCCTCTCCTGCTTGGTATCTACTTCTCTGAAGTTCAGGCCAACACGAAATGACTCTGGCTGACAAAGTTCACAGATGATTCCAAGTTAGGAGCTATTAACTCTCTAAGTGATGTTGATATCCTAAAGACAGGCCTCATTGAGACCAACGACTGGTGTCAGTACCATGGCCTTAAGCTTAATGCCAAAAAAGATGTCGTCATCCACTTTAGGAAAAACCCAATTCCCATGAATTACCACATTGGTGGTAGTCCACTGAACACAGAAGGCATTACCTATCCACGTAAACCTGTACGAATTGCTGAAGGAGTCATTAATGGGCACATTGCGAGTGCTGCAAAGAGCACTTCTGGCTGACATCCAGGATTGAAAAACAGTAATTTAATTTACTTTAATCTTACTTTGACTTAGTAATGGGGTCCATTCCCATCATGGTATTAGAAACCAAAAAGATTTGGAGAAATTAAAAAAATTAAATTAAGGCAGATATCCAATTGCCACTGCACAACTTTTGCCACCAGCAAGACCTAGGCTGACCTGCCCAGACAACTTTCAGAAGACTAGCTTTTGCTCCCTCCTGAGAAATGGCCACAAAGGGCACTAGTGACCCATCCAGGTAGCGTCAGGTGTCCCAGCAAAAAAGCAACAGGTGTTGCAGCCTGAAGGTAAGGGTGGCCCTAGCACCAGTTCTTGGCCTCACCACAACTTCTTTCACAACCTTCTCGGCAGAAGTATGGCACAATAGGAAAAATCATTGCATGGTTTTGCTACAAAACACAAACACAGCTGTATAGTGGGCTGGAAAAGTTATCATGCACATACTTGTTAGTCTTTAGGAAATCCATGTTGTTCAAAATCCAGTTATTCTCCTACTAACATGAATTAGGGTAATATTTAAAAGTTATACTTGATTTTGGACTTGTAAAGACTATGGTGGTCATTAGTCTAGTAAAAACCTACAAATCTACTAGTTATGCATAAAACATGGCACAACTATACATTGAATAAATCATTCATACTTATTTCTTCCTACACCATAGACTTCAAACTCAAGACTTGCCAGAAATAATGAAAGAGAATTTAAATAACGTCATACATAAAACATGCACTAACCTGTAGCATCCTTCAGTAAGCTTGTAAGCATGTACCTGAATGTCTCACTGGAGCCATGTTGGTGTGTGAAGTGGACCATTGTTTCAATTGAACCATCCAGAAAACCTACATAGTATCTGAGAAATGCAACATGGCCATAATCACTGCCACATACAGCACAGGAGTTAAGTGAAAACTCTGGTTTCACAACCCCTCAACAAAAATAATTCTAGAACATACTGCCACTATCCACAAAAGGGAAAACACAATAAGTATTGTATAAAAAATATCTAACTAATAAGTCACACTAAAACATTCAATAATGATCACATCTTCTCAGCTGAGCTAAAATCCTGCAGAGCAAAGCAGAAAGAACATGGTAAACCTCCTAGAAAACCAGAGTCCCAAGCAATCAATGAAAAAATAGCCATTTATCAATGTACATAACACTCATCCATTAACACAAATACACACTGAAATTACTGCACATTGAGTGTATGAAAACTAGCAACCCGCAAAAAATTAAACCTATAATACAAAGCTTTACACTATATAAACTATGCAACATGGAAACAAGAAGTACATCAAATGCAGTACATTTGTGTAAAATCTTACCATAACAGTAGATGCCCTTGCCTTCACCACTGCAGTATTCCTTACAAATGGTGATTCGCTGCCATGAAGCCCTCCGACCAGCCAATTTACCGAAGACTACTGTTGCTTTAAAGTACGCTGAACATCACTTACACACTCCTTCTGGAGGGAAGTGCATAAAGATGACGTTCAACGTACCATCCTCAGAACTGATTGTCCCAATAGGAACAGCACTCTAAGGAAAACCAAGTAGAATCTGTACATTCATGAAGGAAACAAGACTGGGGGGGGTGGAAGGGAGTGAATATTGCAGAGTTGAAGGCAATGACATCTACCATTATAGTAAGATTTTACACAACTGTACTATGTCCTTACATTCACTGTTCCAGTATTCATTACAAATGGGAGAGTCCAAAGGTTCAAGAAGAAACTTGTGAGGAGGAAGCAGCAGAGTCCTACAAGAAGCCATGAAGAATGGCAGCAGCAAAACCAGCTCTAGCTCTGGAGATACCATCCAACTGGTAATGTTTGGTAAAGGTATGCACAGAAGTCCAGGTAGTAGCTTCAAGAATAGAATTAGTGTCTAAGCCTTTGAAAAAAGCACCAGAAGAAGCCAGAGCTCTAGTGGAATGAGCCTTAACAGAAAAAGGGAGACTCTCGCTATGAAAAGTGTAACAAAAATAAATAGCCTTAGAAATCCAAGTGGAAATAGTTTGCTTGGAAAGAGCCAAATCTAAAGACCAAGTATGAAAGGAAAGAAATAATTGGTAAGATTTTCTAATAGCTTTAGTTTTATCCAAATAAAATCTGACCTATGTACATCCAAGGTATGCAGCGCCCTCTCACTGTCAGACTGTGGAGAGGGGAAAAAGTTGGCAAATTAAGTGACAACTCATTAACCACCTTGGGCATGAAAGAAGGATTAGTATGCAAGGACACCCTGTCCTCATGAAATATCAAAAAGGCAGACAAGCCATAAGGGCTTGGAACTTAGATACCCATCTGACAGAAGTAAGAGCTAACAAAACAACAGTTTTCCAAGAGCAATATTGGAAGGAAGCTGAAACAGCAGGCTCAAAAGGAGGCCCAGTCAGTTTGTCCAGAATGAAATTAAGATCACATGGAGGAGAAACAGGCTTCCTGGGACACCTAATATTAAGGACGCCATTAAGAAATTGCTTAGCTTCAGATGTAGAAGCTAACAGGGAAGTCAAAGGCAGACAAGCAGAAAGAGCTGATAAGTGGGTCTTAGTAGAAGAATAGGCCAAACCAGTATTGAGCAACTCACAAAAATAAGACAGAACCAAAAGAACATCCATAGAAAGTTGGTCCAGGTCACATTTTAGACCCCAAAGAGAAAACCACTTCCATTTAGACAAGTAGAATTTCCTAGTAGTAGGTTTCCTGGCCTCCTGCAGCACCTGCAGCATGTCCTCAGAAAAAAGGTCTAAAAGGGATCAAAACCCTATCACACGCAATGTCAGTTCAAGCGTGGACAGGTGGGGATGGATGAGACAGCCCTTTTCTTGTGTGAGGAGATCCACCCTCTGAGGTAATTTGTGATGATTGCCCTTGGCTACATGCAGAAAAAGGGGGAACAAGTGCTGTTGCGGCCAAAAGGGGGAGAGCAACAAGATTTTGGGAGCATCCTGTTGAATCTTGAACAGGACTCACAGAATGAGAAGAAAGGGAGGGAATGCATAAAGAAACACCTTCTTCCAAGAAAATGAGAGGGCATCCACCTTCCATACCACAGGACCTGGGACTCTGGCATAAAACAGTGGAGTTGTCTGTTCAGAGGGAAAGCAAAGAGATTCACTTGAGGAGTATGCCACTGCTGAACAATGTCCAGAAACACATCCTGTGAAGCATCCATTTGAGGGATTGAGTGAAGAACCTGCTCAGATTGTCTGCCACAATGGTCTGAACTGAAGGAATATAAACTGCCTGAAGAGTCACTAGGTATTGGACAGCATGGTATGTAGGAAACAAGGGAACAACTTTCCATTTACATTTGTGTACACTAGAGACAATGAAGCTATAAGGGGTATATTACAAAGGAATTGGAGGATACTTCAGACTGACAGACAGCTCAAATAGTTGGAGAGAAACCATACGTAGTTTGTGGTCAATGTAATTTCTGAGTATATATATATATATATATATATATATATATATATATATATATATATATGAAGGGACTGACTTTAAGCATCCTGATACAGGTACAGAACATACTCAACAAACTAATGCCAATTGTAGTAGTAAGAACCTTGTATACTTAGCCGAATGTATACAATGTAATTCATTCTACATTGGGAAAACTAACAGATGCCTAAGGGAGCATATTAGGGACCACATATATTGTTTGAAAAAGGGCATACTTACAGTGCTATAGCAAAACATATCTTAGAGCTAGGACCTATGCACCAGTTCAAATTTAGTGTACTAGAATTAGTACCTGAAAGCAGTAGATTAGGTGACATCTCTAATGCTACCGAAAATAGGGAACTTAGATGTATTATTAGATTGAGGTCTCATTTAGGTAAAGGACTCGACAATACAGCCATCACTGCTAGAGAGAGATAGGAAGTTGAGGAAATTATTTATTTTTATTGTTATGTTTTTACTATTGTGTTTTATTATTTCTTTTTAATTATTATGGTGGGCTCTGACTGGTCTATTTGAATGTTAATGGTATAAAAGGAAGTGATGTATGTCATTATTTTTAAGGTCTGATAAAGCAAATTGTATCTGTGAAAGCGCTTACCTTTTATTATTTTTGATTAAAGTATTTGAAATTTTAAAACTTTGTTGCTTGCTGTGTTCAGCTGTGTCCTGCCACATAGATTTTTTTTTGTTTTATATATATATATATATATATATATATATATATATATATATATATATATATATATATATATGGGTCTATATTAGAATAGCGAAGAGGTGTTTAATCGAATGCCTCTTCATCGACACAAAGAGTGAACGGTCAAAACAACGATTTATTTCCCTGAGAAAGAAATCACTTAGCCTTCACCGTGTGTTTGCCTCTTTGCCCATAGTAGTGCAATCTCGTAGTTGGTATATTTAGTTGGGGGGTAGGGGGCACAACCCCCCACATTGTAATGTTTGAAAGTGAGTGTGTTTGTGTGTTAGTGCTACCAATTTCTTTCCCAGGGAAAGAAATAGGTGTTCTGAGCATTTGCTGTTTATGCGTCGGCGAAGAGGCATTCGATTAAACACATCTTCGCTATTCTGATATGGACCCTAAATATATATATATCTATATATATATATATATATATATATATATATATATATATATATATATATATATATATATATATATAGAGAGAGAGAGAGAGAGAGACAGGTACACACAAACACACCCACACATCTCTATATCTCTAGCTATATACTTAGACACACACACAGACACATACACATATGTATCTATATATGTATATATACACATTAGATACAATATATACATACAAATATGTACAGTGGCCTATATACACACAAACATACATATACAAACATCACCTGCACACACATATCTATATATATTTGCACATACACACACACATACGAATATAGATACACCCCAGACACACACACATATATCTATATATGTTTGCATACACACACACATGCCAATATACACACACACGCATACATAAGCACACATGCACACAGCCACTCAGATACACACATTACTCTTTTTGTGTCTTTTTTTGAGCTTTTGTCCTCGGGTGTCTGCTGAAAAAAAGGTATCTGCCCAGTTGGACTAACCTGGTTAACAAATACCAATAAATAAATTTAATATATATATATATATATATATATATATATATATATATATATATATATATATTTAGATATGGAAGGATCGGAAGATCGCAACCACAGAAGCGGGAAATTCAAAATCTCGAATGTAGGAGATTTTGAATTAGCAGTTCTGGTGTTGCAATATGGTCGTGGATTCAGGTAAATGTTTATGTTTAAGGGTGTTGGGTAGGGGCTGTAGTGTGTGTTGTTACTGTGATATGTGTGTGTGCGAGAGGAATGTAGTTTGTGTGGTGGTGTTTTGTGTGTGTGTGTGTGTGTGTGTGTGTGTGTGTGTGTGTGTGTGTGTGTGTGTGTGTGTGTGTGTGTGTGTGTGTGTATGTAGTGCTACCTTGGAGTTAGAATATTTAAGTAAGGGGGGGTCTTGGGGGCACAGCCCCTGTAACCGGGGGGTGCAGGGGGGCTTGCCCCCCTGCATATAATAAGGGTAGGTGTATGTGCTTGTTTAGTTGTGTGCGTATGTGTTGTAATGGTGTTTAAAAGTGCTGGGAGTTTGAATTTCACGGTTTTGTGGTTTCATGATTGTGTGGTTTCGGGTATTTGGATTTTCTGCTTTATGGGCTCGAGATTCTGTAATTTGAGATTTCAGAATTTCAAGCTTATAAAGTGAATCCCGTATAACATACAATAAATGAGATTCTTACAGTTAAAAAAATTGAACTGTTTGGGAATGCAATTTTGGTCGTAGCAGTGGTGAATCAAATGTTATGTCCCGGTTGTGTTTGTGTGATGTGTGGACTTGACCCTCTGTGGTAACATAAAAGTAGGTCAGTCCTCAGAGTTTTGCTACGTGGTGTTACTGACTGAACTGGTAACTTTGGGATACATTGTGCTGCCTTTGTGCAGGCTGATTTATTTGCTGTGGTGGAGCCCTCAGCCCGTTAGTTGTAGTCTCATACTTCTTGGAAGAAGGTATTACCCAATATTCAGATTTTTTTTCTTTGCTGACATTTAAAGGAATCTTTGCTGGATATTTTAAATGAAATTGGGCTCAATAGTTTGCAAAGCATTACATTCATCACTTTTTAGGGGAGGGAAACCTGGTTCTTGTCCTGAAATATGAGAGTGCCCACCTTTGCACTCGACCTTTGCACTCGAAATGTTGCAGCATTCTGTTACCGAATGGCAGCATGTAAGCAAACAGACAAGTGCGGGAATCTAATTTGTTGAATTTAATTTTGTGTTGAAGAATAAAACCTTCATAGTGACAATCAACATCTGTTGAATAGATTTCCTGCATTACTTTCACTAGAGTGTTGAGGTTCAGATTTTTGTCTCATGAAAAGGAAAACATGGAACGTGAACACAGAACTTTTCGAGCCCAAATTCCAGGCTTTAGTAACATCAAGGCAGAACTTCTGATGTTGACCACTGGCACAGTATGTGCTGATTGACATTCTCTGATTCCCAGTTATGCATAGGTAGTTCTGTACTAGTTTCTGTTGTTGCTAGACTGGACTTGTGGTGTATGTCTTCTTGCATGTTTGTGTTCATGTAATGTCTATATGATTACTGTAGCAAAGTCTTGGCTGAAAAATTACCCTTGTGGTTCAATCCACTTATCAGCATATAATAAACTGCATGTTAGAACCAGGAGCAGAAATAATTGTAACAAACATACTAAAGTCTTCCCAAAGGCATCTTGAGCAGTACTATACACGGTGTACTGTGCACAAATGCCAGACTTTTCAATATGTGGGAGCGATCATAGAGAATCATAAGAATGGCAAGTGATGACTGGGTGGCCAGCTGTTTATTTCAGTCTCTTTTGGATTAATGTTGCAACTCTTTTTATGCCAGCAGTGTGTTTGCCTTAAATCTGTCTCATATTTTTTTGGAATTCTGTGTTTGACAGTACAACCCCTGCATGAAGACTGTATCAGAGGCCAACCACCCTTTCAGGAAAACATACTGCTCCCATATCTTCTGTGCTACCTCCCTTTTATCTTCAGATTGTATCCCCTTTTCTCATGCTGCTCTTTAAGTGACTTTAGAGTCTAACTGTTTCTGTTGTATTCCTGGCTGTCTGCCTTCTTCCAGAATATTTCAGTATCTGCAATCATTATAGAACTAAATAAGAAAGCAGTATGCACCACAACAGGTTTGACCGGTGTTTATGGTAACTGAAGAGAAATAGACAAGTAGTGGAAAATTGGAATGGCTGAGGAGGGGGCTGCTGTGTGGAGGGGGGGTAAGGGGTCACCACAGGTGGAACTGCTCTTGGGGGAGCAGAGTGTCCAGATTTTTGCCTCACATTTTGATCTATTCTTCATAAAATTAGATATTTTCTGGCAAATTACTGGGATGATCTGAGGACTGAGGTCATAAAATAAAGATGTACATTTGTGTTTTAGACTTCATATCCTTCAAAAAAATGCATGCTAAGACAAGGGGAATAAGTTAGAGTAATATGTTATGGGAAACGTTGTGTGAAATGTTTACTGAATGTAGAATGTATGATAGTTTATAAGAAGCAGGGGTATTCAATAATAAATATAGAGAATAATGAACTGAAAAAAATCAAAACTAAAGGGAGGGATGCTCTCACTGAAAGATTAGTTGTTGTCTTACGGACTGTAAGCATTTATCATGGTAGCATTCACCTTGAGGAAGTAATTCTGGCATGGATCAACCAAAACTGTTGGGAAGTACTTCTGGCACTGTCATTGGTGTGTACAGTTTAGGTGACAGGAAGTGATATAAATGTTATTACTGCTTTTATACTAATTCTGGCACTGATCAGCTCACTATGTAGGGCAATATTTCTGACTGTGTGTTTGTGTGTACAGTTTAGGTGAGAAAAAGGGCTCAGTAATATAAAACTGTTATGCTACTTTTATTGAATCCCTCAGGTCTTTTCCTAAAAGATGGTAATGACTCAGTCTTACATTACACCTGTACCAGGAATTTTATGAATGTCTACTCAATAGGTTATGTGCAACAGTTATCACCTTTATCTGAGCATGCAGAAATTGCAGTAATGAAATGTAAGCCATTATCACGTTATTAATTTACAATATGTGCAGTCACACTATAACACTGAGTTATTATCACTTGTCAGGTAAAACTCTCAGCATCTGCCCCTGTTATTCACATTACTAAAAGTCGTTATCACATTGATGAATGCACATGTCAGATTTTGGTTTCTGTCTTTCATTTTTGGTAAATATCTTTGCTAGGGAGCATGTCAATGTGCTAAGTTATACCTCATTCTGAAGAAAGTATTACCATTTACAACATGGTAAAAGAACTGTGTCTAAATGCTGTACACATGTACAGATATCACAGATTGTTTAGGACTTAGGTTATGAAAATTATGATTTTTTTCATATTTTGGTAAATAACTTTGCTAGGGAGCATGTCAATGTGGTAAGTTATAGCTTATTTTGAAGAAAGTATTAGTCGTTAAAACATGGTAAAAGATCTTTGTCTGTATGCTCTATACATGCATAGATATCACAATTTGTTTACGTGTTGGGTTATGAAAATTATTATATTGTCTCATATTTTGGTTAATAACTTTGCTAGGGAGTATGTAAATGTGCTAAGTTATACCTCATTTTGAAGAAAGTATTAATACTTACAACATGGTAAAAGAACTGTGTCTATATGCTGTAAACATGTACAGATATCACATTTTATTTAGGACACTTCACTCATCCCTCATTAGACCCATTATAGAAGACAATGCAATATTTGGTATGTACTTCTCAAGACATCTGCAACAACTGGAAAGGCCGCAGAATTACCTCACTAAAAGAATCACAGACCTAAAGCAGATGCCCTATGCTGACCGTCTTAAAAAACTCCAGCTGTACTCTGTCACATATCGTCTACTCCAAGGCGATCTCTGCTTAACATACAAGGCCATGTCAAACCCAGAGCTGTTGAACATGCTACACTTAAAGAAATCCCAATCCCTCAGAGCCACACACTCCAGGGATCTAAACCTTGTCATCACAATAAACAAAACATGCTGGACGGATAGGTTCCTGACCCAGAGACTCCCCAGACTCTGGAATAGACTGCCCATACATGTCAAACAGAGTGCCCCTTTGGCCCTCTTCAAAAGGAACCTTGATGATTGGATGGGAGAAAGGAAATTCACCCTTGGGATCATGTCAGTCACCCTGCTAGACAGATGTCCAGGAAAGTAAATAGTGTGGGAAGAAATAGCCAGGGAATTGTTATTGCTAGGCTTGTATAGCCCCTAGGGCCAATAGTGTTGTACCAACCTATGTACTTAGGTTATGAAAATTATGATTTTTTTTTTCATATTTTGCTAAATAACTTTGTTAGGGAGCATCTCAATGTGGTACATTATACCTCAGTTTGAAGAAAGTGTTAGTCCTTACAACATGGTAAAAGAACTCTGTCTGTATGCTGTACACGTGTATGGATATCACAGTTTGTTTAGTCTTGCAGAATTATGAAAATTATACATTTGCCACATTTCTCATTATTATGTCCATATCTTTACAAGGGAGTATGGTGGTGATACACATGATGCATCATTTTGAAGCAGACATTGAGCCACACAACAGTAATTGTTAAGGTATAATTTTAAAGCTGACATTTATATAAACAAATTAATTACAAACTGTATGGGTCTACATAGTACATTCACCAAGATATTGTAATTTGTTTTACCAAAAAGGTAAAAAATATGCATAACATCAGCATATTCTTTGGTAAATAATTAATAATGACTTACATGCACACTGTCAGCATTTATACCCGTGGAAAAGTCAGTGTCTGCTGAACAACTTTCATATTTACATTTTTAGTCTGGCTCTTATTGTTAAAGAGTTATGAACATTTGTTTTCTGTATGAACACAGGCTGCACTGTTGTTGCTATGGTGGAAGTAAGCTAATGTAATGTAAGCTAAGTAATGCTGGCTGCATTTCCTGTGCCTGCTCTAAATTACTATTCTAGGGATAAAAATTCAAAGAGGGATATTCCAGGGTGTTTTTTTTTTGTCACCATTGCTCTTTAGTCTTGCCTTTAATCCATTAAGCTGTCTACTTAACAAATTACCTACAATTTGACTACCAGGAAACAACAAAGTGTAAAGACACATCTTATTTTTGAGGGATACTTTAAAACTCTATAGTTCATTAGATAAAGAACTGAAAGCACAACTGCAAGTGGTCATAATTTTCGCAGATGATATAAGAATGTTGTTAGTTCTTGATAAATGTGCAACAGCTACCTTTAAAACAGGAAAGCTGCAGCACCAAATAGATATCAGTCTGGGAAAAGAATGCGATATAAAAGAACTTGAGCAAAAGGGAGTGTATACAATTTTGGGAACTGATAAAGGAGCAACAATAAAACATGCAGAGATGCAAATAAAAATTAGTAAGAAATATTTTCAGAAGACTAAAATTAATATTGAGAACAGCTCTGATGTCTAGGAACTAAGTCCAGGCTATAAACCAATTTGCTCTTCCTGTCCTAACTTACAGTTTTGGAGTGACTGACAGGCCCCAAAAGGTACTGGATCAGATGGACAAGAAAACAACAAAAAACTTTCATGCTCATGAAATGATTTATAATAATCAGTGTATAACAAGATTATACAGTACATACCCCATTCTGAAGGAGGTATGGGCTTCCTCAAAACTGATTGCATGTACAGATCCACATACAGGATTGCATACATATCTGCTGACCTCACAAGAGCCAAACAAAGTGAAAATTTTAAAACATGAGGATAATTAGTCTAATACAACTTCCCTCCTTACTAGCAGAAACATATCAGTGTTAAGCAGAAATGGAAATCAAACCAGAAGCAGATAAAAATCAGGCATCGACCGAATGTGCCAAAAAAGACAAGAAAAGAATATAAGACGAAGGATCAGATGAGAAGGCAAGAAATATAGAAAATGCATAAATATATTTGCAAGTACAGAAAACTCTTGTAACAACTTCATGTCGATCAGGACCAAACCCAGGAATAGTTAGAGTTGAATTTCAACTAGAAGATGAAAGGTTAATATTCGCGGCCGATGATAGTGGACTAATTACACATTAGTTTACAAAGTCCATTGAACATGTGGGACAAACAGACAAATGCAGGTTTAGTAAAACAGAACTTGTTTGCTGGGTGTAATACACTAATGGCAGAAGGACTGTATTATAAGACTGCTGCATTGGGGATTGTACAAACATTATAATTCTGAAGTAGTTGAGAGGCATTTCCACGGTGGTGCAGTGGTTAGCGTAGTCATCTCACAGCAAGATGTTCTCCATTTGAGTTGTTGGCTGGAGTGCCTTATGTGCGGAATCTGCATGTCCTCCCTGTGGTCATGTGGGTTTCCTCTGGGTGCTCTGGTTTCCTTCCACATTCCAAAGAAATTCAGCAGGTGGATTGGGCACTGTAAATTGGCTGTAGGTGCAAGTGTGTGTGCCAGAACTACTACAGCAGGACTAGCCACCTGGTGATGAAAACCGTGGTTTGAGATGATTGTCATTGTTGAAGTAACACCCCGACCCCATGTGCAAAATGGGAAAAAAGGGGTTGAAGATGGATGGATGAGAGGCATCGGAAACATGAGCCACAAAGCATTACAGAAAATGATGAAGTTATCCATTACAAACAGTTCAAAAAATAGATGCAAGAAAGGCAGATATAGTAGTCCATGAAAAGATAACAGTAGCATTTATCATAGAAAATGCTACACAAAGTGATTCCACTGTCTTTTGTCACAACTCTCAAGTTGTTAGCTCAACAAGTCTGGACAAAGCCAGAAATAATGGCTGTACAATGATCCAAAAATAGGAAAAACTTTTAAATATTGGTCTTATAAACTTAAAAAGTTGCTAGAATGAAAGGTTTTGTGTTATTATGCATTTTCTGAAGGATATGAAGTCTGAAACAAAAAAGTCAGTCATGACTTAGTGAATACTAACCTCAATGAAATTTGCCATAAAAATCCAGAAACCGGAATTTTTTTATGAGGAACAAACAAAAAATAAGTTGCAAAAATCTGGACATTTTGTGACAATCTGGACAATTAAGAGGTATGTCTTTTGTACACAGACATAAAGTGATAAAATACCACAATTTACAAGCAGAAATAAGGACACCCAGACAGTTCCAATAGTAGTAGGAGAATGGGTCTTATGAAAAAGAATTTGAAGTCACACTGAGATATATTAATGATTCATGTAACTTCATATGAACTGCAGAAGGGGTGACCACCTGCCAAATTGCAGGTACTACAAAGTGCACTACTGCATAACATCAAAGATTGAAAGAATAATAATTTCATGAACACACATGCATATATCTCTCTCTTTCTCACTATAATATATATATATATATATATATATATATATATATATATATACATACACACACACACACACACACACACACACACACACACACACACACACACACACACACACACACACCAATGGAGATCGCCCAACAGTGGGAAACAGGAACTTTACCACTCTCTTCACTGTAGTGCAATCTCAAAGTTGGTATATTAAAGCAGCAGGGGGTGTGGGGGGTGCAGAGAGCTTGCCCCCTGCAAATACGTAATTGATGACATTATATTGTTTTAGGTGTTTTTTTTATTTTTTTTATTTCAAGATTCCAAAACTTGAAACATTGAGCTTCGTGATTTTGAGGTTTGAGGTTTTATAGTTTTGAAATTTAAAAGTGGATCCATATACACACACATTACATATATATATATATATATATATATATATATATATATATATATATATATATATATGAGGCTACAATCAAATTTTCAAAAAACAGAAAGCCGAACCCACTTTAGCGAAAGTGCACTTAAACAAAAGTGCACTTTCACGAAAACCGATTCTCTGAAGTAAAGTACAGTTTGGATAAGGAAATATATCCTTTTCCCCACTGTAGTGCGATCTTGGAGATGGTATATTTAAGTAGTGGGGTGCAGGGGGGCTTGGCCCTCCTACAAGACTGTATTTTTAGTGTGTTTTTTTTGATTCGGTGAATCGATTTTTCGTGAAAGTGTACTTTCGTTTAACTGTACTTTTGCTAAAGTGGGTTCAACTTTGTTTTTCGAAAGAGTGATTTTTTGATAAACAGATGTGGACCCATATCTATATCCACACACACACACACACACACACACACACACACACACACACACACACACACACACACATACATATTATATATATATATATATATATATATATATATATATATACACACACACACACACACACACACACACACACACACACACACACACACACACACACACACACACACACACACACACACACAGTGCCTCATGCATTCACAGACATTTACAATCTGCTTTCATGCACGCAGTGTTCATTCTCTGATGTACTGTTCATTCTCTCTCATAAACACACACAGTCTCTTCTACATTCACACAGACACATACTGTACAATCCGCTTTCACGCACGCATCATTCTCTCTCACGTGCTGTTCACTCTCTCTCATACACTCACAGTCTCTTCTGCAATCACACACACATGCAATCTGCTTTAAGCATGCACCATTCATTCTCTCACTCACTGTTCACTGTCTCTCAAACACACACACACACACTCTCTCTTTTGCATTCACGCACACATACAATTTGCTCTCTGGCACGCACTGTTAGTTTTCAACTCCACTGTTCACCCTCTCATACACACATACACAGTCTCTTCTGTACTTGCACAGATGTACAATCTGATTTCATGCACTCATACCTCTTAACTGTCCAGAATTTCGCAGAATGTCCAGATTTTTGCCTCATATTTTCAGTCTGTCCCTCACAGACGTTGTGGTTGTTTGACAAATCAGTGAGGATTCAATTCATTAAATAATGGCAGTCATTTGAATTTCAAGCTTCATGTCTTTCGGTAAATGTAAGATAACACAAAACCTTTTATTCTAGCCATTTTATAAGTTTATATGAGCAAGATTTAAAAATTGTCCCTATTTTTGGGCCTTTGTCCCCCCCATTATTTTGACTTTGTCCAGATTGTTTGTGGTAAGAGGTTAAGTTATATGCATACTTGCACCATTCGTTCTCTCCCACACTGTTCATGCTCTCTCTCTCTCTCTCATACAGACATACACAGTCTGTTCTGCATTTGCACAGACATATAATCTGCTTTCATGCATTCATACCTCTCCACATTCCAGATTTTCACAGAATGTCCCAGTTTTTGCCTCGTATTTTTGTTATGTTCCTCATACAATTTGTGATTTTCTGACAAATCAGTGAAAATTTAATTCACTAAATAATGGCAGACATTTGAATTGCAGGCTTCATATCTTTCAGAAAAGTATGATATACAAAACCTTTTTGTATGGCCACTTTCTCAGTTTATATCAACAATATTTAAAAATTATCCTCGTTTCTGGGCCTTGTTCCCCCATTATTTTTGGCTTTGTCCAGATTGTTTGTGCTAAGAGGTTACAAGATATGCATGCACACACTATTTGTTCTCTCACACACTGTTCACTCTGTCATATACACACATACACAATCTCTTCTGCATTCGCACAGACATACAATCTGCTTTCATGCACTAGTACTGCTCAACTGTCCGCATTTTCGCAGAATGTCCAGTTTTGCCTCATATTTTTGGTCTGTTTCTCAGAAAATTTATGGTTTTCTGACAAATCAATGAGGCCTAAACTAATGTCTTTTAGATTTTTCCAGTTAGGGGTCGCCACAACGGAACTCCGGTCCGCTAATGATTGGCAGTGGCCCGATGCCCAGCCTTCACAGAAGACACACTCATTCACGCATGCACCTACCTGCATGTCTTTAGATGTCCCTTGACCACAGGGAGGACACACAGATTCCACACAGAAGTCGCTCCAGCCGAGTATCGAACCAGAGAGCCTCTTGCTGTGAGGCGACAACACTAATGTACACATGAGCAAATCTATAACCTGGTTTTCAGCAGTTTTATATATCTTAAGAGCTATTTGGAGTTTGCCAAATGGTCTTTAGAATGTACTAACCTTTAGAACTATTTTAATTTTTTACAACCTTTCTATTACATGAATGAACAACTAAGCCCTGCAGCCAGACAGCTTACTTGGTTGCACCTGTTAAGGCTAATATAAATCAGTGTTGAAGATTGTGAAATGAGATATGAATCTGACATTAACTGAATGAAGAAGAATATCAGATAGATCAAGCTGCAAGGCTAGGATCTAAATCATACCAGTCTTAGCCTTAGCTGTCTGACAGTAAGTACACCACTAACATCTTACTGCATTTCCAGGTTGCACCTTAAAAAGGACTTCAGCTTTCTTTCTACCTACTTAGTTACCACAGTGAAACAAATACTACTGTTTCAGTACATTGTGTTTTGAGAAACTCTGCAAAACCTATAAAATATAAACATGCCAAAACAGCCTTTCAGGATGTTTTGGTAACTTTCCTAATTCCCTCAAACATAAAAAAAAATTCCTATAAGCTGCTGTTACTAACATATACATGTAACCTTAAATCAGTGTGACGTAGCAGCTGTTGAAAATAACCTGCAAAGCATGTTACAAAAATCAGACTTTTTCCACAGCATGAAATACTTTAACAGCAATGTTGCAAGTTCATTATGTATTACTAAAGTACTTCACAGCAGCCATGTTTTCCTAGCTGTTTGTTGCTTGCTTGATTCTTTACAGGGTTAGTTGGCCTTCTCTGCCATACTGAGAAAGACCAAGAGGAGATCAATTGCACTGTTTAGCTTACTGTATTTTCTAAACACCATGCTCAGCTAAAGGTGCATTTTACTCTGCAGCCTCCTTTGGTTTTACAGAATCTCAATGCTGCTGACAGACTGGTTAGCAAAAATCAGAATATGTCACGTTATTCAGCTGTATATTTCAGATATATAACTGCACTTTATGAGGGCAAAATGATACTGTCAGAGTCCAGTGCTGAGGTATGCAAATACCTAACTCTAGATCAAGCCCATACTCCACTAAATAATGGTAGACATTTGAAGATCAGGCTTCATATCTTTCAGAAAATGAAAAACACAAAACCTGTTATTCTAGCCACTTTCTCAGTTGATATGAGCAATATTTAAAAATTGCTCCTGTTTTTGGCCCTTTGACCCCTGTTATTTTTGGCTTTGTACAGACTGTTTGCCCTAAGAGGTTAAGAGATATGCACACATGCACCATTCATTCTCTCATGCACTGTTCACTCTCTCTCATACACACAGTCCATTCTGCATTTGCACACACATACAATCTGCTTTCAATCCTTTCATGCACGCACCATTCGTTCCCTCAAACACTATTCTGTCTCTCTCATACACACATACACACTCTCTTCTGCATTCACAAACACACACAATCTGCTTTCATGCACGCACCGTTCGTTTTCACAAACACTATTCTGTCTCTCTCATGCACACATACGCTCTCTTCTGCATTCACAAACACACACAATCTACTTTCATGCACGCACCGTTCATTTTCACAAACACTATTCTGTCTCTCTCATGCACACATACGCTCTCTTCTGCATTCACAAACACACACAATCTGCTTTCATGCACGCACTGTTCATTTTCACAAACACTATTCTGTCTCTCTTATACACACATACCCTCTCTTCTGCATTCACAAACACACACAATCTGCTTTCATGCACGCTCCGTTCGTTTTCACAAACACTATTCTGTCTCTCTCATACACACATACGCTCTCTTCTGCATTCACAAACACACATAATCTGCTTTCATGCACGTACCGTTCATTTTCACAAACACTATTCTGTCTCTCTCATACACACATACACTCTCTTCTGCATTCACAAACACACACAATCTGCTTTCATGCACGTACCGTTCGTTTTCACAAACACTATTCTGTCTCTCTTATACACACATACACTCTCTTCTGCATTCACAAACACACACAATCTGCTTTCATGCACGCACCGTTCGTTTTCACAAACACTATTCTGTCTCTCTCATACACACATACGCTCTCTTCTGCATTCACAAACACACATAATCTGCTTTCATGCACGTACCGTTCATTTTCACAAACACTATTCTGTCTCTCTCATACACACATACACTCTCTTCTGCATTCACAAACACACACAATCTGCTTTCATGCACGCACCGTTCGTTTTCACAAACACTATTCTGTCTCTTTCATACACACATATGCAGTCTTGTCTGTATTCACACACACATACAATCTTCTTCCATGTACACATTCACTCACACACCTAGACAGAAACAGAAACACTCACACACACAAACACTTTTTCCGAACAGGTTGTCGGGGGGGTGCTGTCCACAAACCTCGCTGCTGTCCAGATTTGGTATAATTGCCACATTTTTACTTCATACATTTGTTCCAGTCCTCATTAAAAGGGTGTGATTAATACCTAGAACTAGGTGTGCTAACCAAGAATTTTTCGAAGGATTTAAAGTCTGAAAAGTGAAATGTGTGTTAGGTGCCGGCAGTTAGGGACTTAGTGCAATTGTCTAGCATCGAGGAAAGAGCACACTTTTGAAAACATTTTGAATTTACTCCCTAACGAAATGCTTACCTAAAAAAAAACAATAGAGAAAAAGTAGGGAGCACCATGTGAAGCGGGGAACCAAAACACTCAGCGTCTTATTCCACAGGGAACCGAAACAGCACTGGAATACATGTTTGCAGGCATTTTTAAGTAACTTAATATTGGGGGTGGGATTGCTAGGACGTTGTGAGTGATATCACAGAAAAGGGAGGTGATTACCCAAGTGAGTGATGGTGTTTCAGCTTTGGTCCGAGGCAGAAATGCAGTTTAAGAAATGAGCCAGTGCCCCTTTAAAGTAATAGGTATTATACTCCTAAAACATTCAAATATTAAAACCAACATAAAATAATGTTGTTATTAAAATTGTTGCACCACTTTAACAATCCAAACATGTAAGTTTCAAAACAGGAACAACAGAGCATGCTTCATTTGAACCAGGAAACACTTGTGTATTCAAACTAAGTTGCCACATAAGCTGCCTGAGAAGTAGATGGTCCTCTATAACCCTACCCCTCACATCCATTTGTAACTGTTCAGCTACAATATATCTAAACAGTGGGATGGAAAATCCTTTATATGACTATACAATGCATGGCTAGGCTTAAAAAGGCCCTTGTGGTCGTTAAATTAGCAAACACCTATGAACCTAAGTGCCTCCTTCTGAGTGTATCATGGATTTGGCTCACTATTGAAATGTCACTTGAAATGGCGAGTGCTGAAAAGCCAAAAAAAGAAAAGACTGAAAGCCTGGAGAAGAGTAAATCTGAAAATCACTCTTCTCCTTAAAATTTCTTTTTTTGGGGGGGGGGGGCAAGTCCCTTGCACCCACTGCACACCTCCAAAAACAAACATTTTACATGAAGACAATCCCCCTTGATGTCCTACACTTTCTGCTAGTTATATAAACTAACTCCGAGATCACACAGTACCAGGGAAGGGGCACATTCCCCAACCTCTATTATTTGTAAAGCATGGCTGGTAGGTAGTTAATCACATAGCTTTACCTAGCACCCTTGAGCTGAAATTACCCTCTAAGTGAAAGCAGTTTACACCATTCCCTAGGCAATTCCCTTTCCTTTTAGAGCTTCAGACCCTTACCTGTCTTCTTTATTTTTCCTCTCACCCTGCCTTAAAATCACTTTCTTTCTCTCTCTACAAGCATACTTCACCCCTGACTTACCTGATTTCTTTTTTTAGTAAAATCTTGTCCTGCTCCCAGCTGCGTGATCCCACTCCATTCGCCCTCCCTGCATTTAGGCTCACTCCATTCCTATACCCTACCCCCATTCCCACTCACCCCATTATCGTTTAAGTTATAGTCTCTACTCTCCTCCCCTAACCTTTCAGACCACTCCCATTCCTCTTCCACTCTTACCCTCCATACCCACTCTGTCATCTGCTCCTCCCACCTTACTTCCCTCCCCTACACTCACATACTTAGTACCTCCTCCAGTACTCAACCGCTTCTTACTCTGAATTTGAACTTCTTACTACCTCTACCACTCATTGTTCTGAAATCTCACCACAATTGTCACCTTACTACCTTATGATTCCCCTTCTCCTCCTCCTATCACAGTTAAGATCCTACCACATACCACTAAACTCCACAACACCATCACCAACTCTCTCTAGCCACTACTACCCACATACCTACCCCCATACATTGCTAATCTCTCCTCACCTATTTTCATGATCTCCCATTCACCTCTTTTCAGTAAAGACATATCCTAATACTTCACTTTCATCTATTATAAAGCACAGCAATCCTTCTACTCTAAACCCTATCTCCTTGCTGCTTGCTTTCTTTGATGCACTACTCCTGGATGGCGACATCCATCCTAACCCTGGACCTCCCATCTCTATCTCTCACAAGCACACACCTCCCTCCATACCACCTCATACACAACACCTAAACCATAGTCCATCACCTAAATCCCTAACTTTCTTCTCTCTCAATATCCAAAGCATAGTCAATAAAACAACAGAATTACACTCATGGATGCAACTACACTCCCCCACATCTTAACCCTCTCTGAAACCTGGTTAAAACCTCATATCTCTAATGCAGAAATCCTTTACCCATGCTACAATATCTTCCGTGCAGACTGGATAAATAAAAGAGGTGAGGTGCTGCCATCCTGTACTTAAACCAACTTCCTCTCTCTCTCCAATCTCTCTCCCCCATGTCCTTCTATTGCCCCTGCTGAAATCCTTATCGTAAACTATCTCAACCCATACAAGAAAATTGCCATTGTCTCTATATACATGCCCCCAGGTGACAACATCCCTATACTTGAAAATTTCCTTTCCTGGCTCACCCTAAATGTTCTCTACGAAACCATTCTACTCGGTGACACTAATATAATTGGGCCTCACCTTTTTCCTCATCAGTCTCTCACAATCTCAACCTGTATGGCTTCCACCAACATGCATCATCCCCTACCAGAAGCAATAAAAACTCTACCTCAGGATCTATAATAGTCTGGATCCTTACCTCAGACCCTACTCTCTACCATAACGCTGGTATTCTCCGTAACTCTTTAAGCGACCACTCCCCTATCTACATTCATAGATATGCATCTCACCCTCTCAAAGAACACCTTTATAGGGAATCCCACAATCTATCTCACTTCACTCCTGACAAGTTCAACTCCACCTTGTCCAACATAAACTGGTCATTTCTAAACAACCTCCCCCTTAATGATGTTATAACCTTCTTCAATAAATTATTCTTAGCCATATTAAACTCTATGGCACCTTCCAGAAAGATCAGGGTAAAAGCACAATGTGCCCCTTGGTTGACCAAGCAAACATGCCATACTATGTGGCAAAGGGAAAGTGCCTGAAAAACATGGGTCAAACGTAAAACTCCTCCCCTACTACAGCAGCGCAAACAACTAAGAAACTTGTGTAAAAAACTCGATGTTCTGTAGTCCTCTCTCACCTTTATTCTTACTCTTGGGATCCGGAGCCGAACCTCAGCTCCGACTCGGCCATACTGTAGCTCAAAAGCTTCTTGTTGGCTCATGGCTAGGAGGTATCCTATCATGCATCACTACCATTCCCCAGATCTCATTTGCCACTCGTTCAGCTCAGACGTGATTCTTCTTGGCCGTGGCTAAGTGATATTTTTCAATAATTTTTCTTGTCATTGGATGATATTATATTGTCTTGCTAGTTTTGTGTGTTTATTGCAGTCTTTGTCTGTTTTGGACTATTTGCTGCTTTTTTCTCTGTGTATTTGTTGTACGTTGTTTGGCCATTCTTCTGTTGTCCTTTTTGGTATCCCTGCATCACTCATCTCCTGTGCGGCTGCTTTCTCTTTGCTAGACCCATTTAAGTAGGAGGACCTAGTCCTCATTTTGTTGTTTGTCACCCATTGGGCTAGGCCCATTTAAATTAGAGGACCTAGTCCTCGGTTCTGTTTTCCATTTCTCCCTGGGCTAGGCCCGTTTAAATTAGAGGACCTCGTCCTCAGTTTATTCTCCTTCCTCTAGGGCTAGGCCCATTTAAATTAGAGGACCTAGTCCTTCATTTATCTTTTTCTCTGTTCAAATTGTTGTGTGTTGTGTTGCGGATTGTGGTTTTTGGCATTATGTCAAAAGACTCTAAGGATCATAAGCCTTCAGGCTTCAAAAAGTGTACTAAATGTGCCCAGAAGATGTCCTTCACTGATGGGCACAGTTTGTGTGTTTACTGTTTGGGGGCTATCCACCTCCAAGAGTCTTGCCTGTTTTGCCATGCGTTCAGTCCTTGTGTTCTTCAGGAGAGGAAGAACAAACTGATATTGAAGGGACTATTAAAACATTTCTTTGAGGAGGAATTGGCATCCTCATCGTCCAGTTCTAAATCTCCTTCCTCCTCCAAAAAAGACAGACCTAAAACTTCAAAAAGGTGGTCTCCCACCCATTCTGTTTCATCGGAGCCGCCAGACAAAATTGCTAAAGTGGCTACACCCTCATTGGC
The DNA here is from genome assembly GCF_019279795.1 of Protopterus annectens. Lineage (NCBI taxonomy): Eukaryota > Metazoa > Chordata > Ceratodontiformes > Protopteridae > Protopterus > Protopterus annectens. Next base: position 150,172,646 of record NC_056738.1, on the reverse strand, counting down.
TCCACTGATTTCGGTGCCAACAGAGATCAGCTTAGTGGAGCCATCAGTCTCAGCACCAGGAACTGCTGAACCGATAACTGACACTACATCTCGGAACCGGTCATCTGAACTTCGACCAGTTTCCCTGACTCTTAGGTCACCTATATTCCAGCGATCTAGATCACCCACTCTATCTTCCAGGTCCTCTAGGAGCCTTTCTGATGAGGACACCGAGAGAGTGGTGCGTCGACTGTTTCAGACTTTGGTGCTGGCAAATTTGCTTTCGGCTCCATCCCAGTCAGTTCTGGAGCCCAATGTGCCCTCACACCCAATTAATGTTCCTCCTCCGAGCCTCTCTGAGCCTTCAGAGCCAGAGTTGTCAGTGCCTCCAGTTGTGGATAGGTCGGTTGAAGCTACCTCAGTTGGTCTCTCAGTTCCGATATCTGCTTCGACCCTTTTGGTGCCGTCCGCGGGGTCTAGGGTCCTCAGCTCTCCGGTCAGGCCCGAGGGGGATGCTTCAAATTGAACTTCTTTGGTTCCGAGCCTACCTCTCGGTGCTTCAGCCCGGGTGAGCTTAGACCCCACATCAGCCTCGGAGCCCATCTCCTTGGTACTGAGGGCTACCTCTGCATCTTCGGAGCAGAGGACATCCTCAGAGCTGGGAGGATCAGCCTTCAAGGTGATGAGGAGTGTGCTGTCCAGGTCTTCAGCTCCATCCAGAGGTACCAACACTCTTCCTCCTAAGGTGCCGACTTCAGTCTCCAGCTCCCTCTCCCTCTCTCTCCCAACACAGCAGAGACCCGCAGCCTCAGGATACCTCCATGGGTGGTCCCCAGTCTTCCGAGGTCTCCTCAGAATGCCTGTCTGAGGAACCACCTAGGAAGAAAACTTGTAAGAGGAAACATATTGACTCCCCTGATGAGTTTATTACATCAGATACTGACCTCGAGGAGTCAGAAGGGTCCCGCAAGTTGTCCTCTGATGATATCTCATTCGCAGATATCCTTGAGATCCTTAAACAGAGAGGTGGCTGGCCCACCACATCCCCTTCTGATGAGGAGTCAGTGTACCTGAAGGCTTTCAGGTCTCAATCATCTGCGTCTTCGGTGTCTCCTCCTTTCGACGAGCTACTGGATTTAGTAAGTTGAAAGGTGTGAGAATCTCCTGATTCCTAGAAGACCAAATAACTTTTTGTCAGCACCCCAGTACAAGGACTTTCTTACTAAGGGTGTACCAGTAGATGCCATGGTGGTGGCAGCAGCCACCAAGAAGGAACTTGCCGAAACTTTCTCCACTGTTCATCCACTGAACAAGGAGTCTCGAATGATAGATAGGTATGGGAAGTGTGTCTTTTCTTCAGTGGCTTTTACACTTCGATCGCTGAACTACCTGTCCCATTTCACAAGGCTCCAGAGAGATCTTCTAAAAGAGCTGGGAGATACTCTACAGGATAAAGTATCTGATGCGGTATCTCAGAAGGTCAACGCACAGATGTCTACCCATAATTCTATTGTGAACTCCTCCATGAGGCTGATTTCATATGCAGCAGATGGAGCGAGTAGGGCAGCGGTTTCAGGAGTTTCTCTCAGAAGACACTCCCGGATGAGTTTGTGTAATTTTGTGGAGGCCTTTAAGTCTACGTTTACCAATGCCCCATTTGACGGATCCTCATTGTTTGGGACCAAGGTAAAGGACACACTCACCAGGTGTGAGCAAGAAGGAAAAATCCTGTCTGCTGTGGGAGTCCATTTTTCCATCCCTTCTAGACCCTATCCCAAAGGGCAGAAGGGCGGCAAAATATGGTTCAGAAAATCACAGAGGTTTTTTCAGGATGCACAAGGTGATTCCTTCTCCAGAGGCAGAGGAGGAGGAAATAATGGTAGATGCTACCCTAGAGATAGAGGAGGCCTGCAGAATCAGGGAGGCCATGATTCCTTTTGTGGTCATCCCCATCAGTGCTCCTGAAAGGAGGCCCGACTGTGTGTCTCTGGAGCTAGTCAGGGGTCGTATTTCTTTATACCCAGAAGCCTGGCATGACATCACTTAAGACAAGTGGGTATTAAAGATAATTACAAGAGGTTACCATATTCCCTTCTCTTCTCCACTCCTTCAGACCAGACGAATCCCAAATGTGCCACCCAATTACAGGGATTCAGCAACTCTAGAAATCCAAAAGTTGCTTGTGAAGAGAGTCATCCAACCCATCCCTGCAGACCAAGTAGAATTAGGGATTACTGCAGATTCTTTTTGGTGCCAAAAAGAACAGGAGACATGAGAACCATTTTGGATCTCAGCAAATTGAATGAATCTGTACAGAAGTCCAAGTTCCAAATGGTCACCTTACATTCGATACTCCTGTTGTTAGGGAAAAACATTTGGATCTGCTCCATAGATCTCCAAGATGCTTACTACCACATCAAAATGGACAGGGCATCGAGGAATCACTTATGCTTCTGGCTGGGAGCCAGTCATTATCAGTTCCGCGCCCTGCCCTTTGGTCTCACCACAGCCCCCAGGGTGTTCACCAAATATATGGCAATGGTTATAGCTCACTTGAGATGTCAGGGATTCCAAGTGTTTCCATATCTGGACGACTGGCTCCTGACTGCCACCACCAGACATATACTGTTACAGGCCAGGGACGCTACAATTTCAACTTGCCTGCAGTTAGGAATTATAGTAAATTGGCAAAAATCTGCATTGTTGCCCTCTCAGCATGTGAATTTTATTGGCGCCGAAATACACACCGTCTCAATGAGGGCTTACCTTACCATGGAAAGAATTCAGTGTCTAAGGGAACAAGTCTTGAGCTTACTTCCTCTAAGAAAATTCAAAGCAAAGGTGGTGCTCAAGCTATTAGGGACCATGGCTTTCACAATTACACTAGTTCCATTAGCCAGACTGCACATGAGGGTCCTGCAGTGGTTACTTTTTGCCCAGTGGTCACTGTAGTACCTTCCTGTGTCTCACCCCATCCTGATAACAAATTTGTGCAAACAGGATCTTCATTGGTGGACCCAGACCAGCAATCTAAACACAGGCAGACCATTTGCCCCCCCCCCCAGTTGCCACTGTGACCACGGATGCCTCCCAGATAGAGTGGGGGGGCATTATCTAGGGAGAACAGTCCGAGGCACATGGCAAAATCACGAGGCTCATTTGCATATCAACGTCTTGGAGATGAGAGCAGTGCTTCTAGTGTTGCAAGCACTTCACAGCTTTCTCCCTCTAGGGACAATTGCAGTCCACTCAGACAACATGTCGGTGGTATGGTACCTAAACAAACAAGAAGGAACCAAATCTTACCCCCTCTGCAGAGAAGCCCTATGAGTATGGGAGTGGGAGGTGTCTTCCCAGCGCTTTCTGATAGCAATGCACATCCCGGGGAAATCCAACGTCATAGCCAACAGGCTCAGCAGGGCTATTCTGATGCCTCACGAGTGGTCTCTGAGCACATACATTGTGGAACAAATTTTTTGCAAATGGGGTCAGCCTTGCTGCGATCTCTTTGCCACCCCTCTCAATGTCAAATGCAGCAGCTACTTTACCCTGATTCCCCCGGAAGGGGAAGCACCAAGAGACGCACTCGTTCACTATTGTCCCTCGGGACTTCTCTATGCTTTCCCTCCCTTCCCCCTCATATCGAAGGTAATTCAGAAAGCAAAATCCCCGGGAAGCAGAATGATCCTAATTGCTCCTTACTGGCCTCAACAGATTTGGTTCCCCTTCCTCAGACCTCATCTAAAGGACGAAAAGTGGACTCTGGATACAGTGCCAGATTTACTGACACACATGTCAGAGGCATTCCATCCCTCTCTCCACACCCTCAACTCGACAGCTTGGCTGCCCCAATTCCATCCCTAGTCAGGTTTCATGATTTTTCTCCCGAGGTTGTACACATCCTGTCATCTTCTCACAAACTTTCTACCAGGAAAATTTATACCAGCAAATGGAAATGATTGTCCTTTTGGGCCCGTGAGAGAAACCTTGATCCTTACACAGCTCCCCATTTCTGCCATTTTAGATTTCCTCTCATAGTTATTCAACCAAGGCTCAGCAGCGGCAACTATTAAAGTCCAGTTGGCAGCCATTTCCACCTTTCATGTTGCTAATGAACCTAATCTTATGGCTCGTAGGCTTTGTAGAGCCTTCCTCAAAGGGACCACTTTGCTAAGACCCCCAGTCATGGATCCCGTGGCTCCATGGTATTTGAACTTTGTTCTCCATAAACTTACGTCAAGTCCTTTCGAACCTTCAGCAACATGTGACCTCAAGTTTCTAACTTGGAAAACTATATTTTTAGTGGCTATCACTTCTGCAAGAAGGGTCTCTGAACTGCAAGCTCTTTCCATTAAGCCCCCTTATTTGGTGTTTCATAAAGATATGGTCTCTTTGTGGACAAACCCTTCCTTTATTCCTAAGGTTTCTTCTCAAGCCAACATTAATCAGTCTGTTGAACTGCCTGTGTTCTTCCCTAAGTTTTCTAACAAGGCAGAATACAAATTCCACCAATTGGATGTGCATAGACAATTGTGTTTTTATCTGGACAGAAATAAAGGTTTCAGAAGGTCAGATCAGTTGTTTGTCTCCTTTTCAGACTCTAGGAGGGGCCTTCCAGTTTCTAAAGTCACACTATCTCACTGGATTTCCAGTTGCATTTCATTTATCTATTCCTCTTGTGGTAAAGATCTTCCTTTCAAGGTGAAAGCTCATTCTACCAGGTCTGTGTCTACATCGGTAGCCTTTCAGGCCAGAATCCCAATGGACAACATTTGTGCTGCAGCAACATGGGCTTCACCTCACACATTCATTACTCACTACAAATTGGTTATGGCTTATAGGAACAGGTCTTCCTTTGGTTCCACAGTACTCAGGAGCATTTTCCAATGAGCCACCCAAGATGAAGGTGCTAGGGACGCTGTCTCAAGAGTATGAAGGTGAGATAGGACTACAGAACATAAAGAAGTTATGTCCTTACCATAATGTTCGATGTTTGTTGTCCATCTCGCCCTTCATTCTTATGAACCCTCCCTCCTGCCCCCTCCTTGAGGACCTGGGGGTAGAATGCCTACTGCTTTTTTGTTAGTCTTTCCAATTTGTTTTGTTCTTTGTCTCTGTATTTTCTCCTTGCAGTAAACAAAATCTGGGGAATGATAGTGATGCATAATGGGATACCTCCTAGCCATGAGCCAACAAGAAGCTTTTGAGCTACAGTATGGCCGAGTCAGAGCCAAGGTTTGGCTCCGGATCCCAAGAGTAAGAATGAAGGGCGAGATGGACTACAAACATCGAACGTTATGGTCAGGACATAACTTCTTTTTATCAAAGACAAAAAAAAAACATTTGCCTCAAGCCAATGTAACCCACAAAAAACCCCCCTAAAAAATTCTGGTCTACAATCAATAAAATCCTCCACCCTGGAAGACCTCCTACCCCCAGCCCCTTTCCTCTTAACACTGCCTCAGAAATTGCAGCTCTTTTAAATAACTATTTCATTGATACCATCCAAAAACTGGCTCAAAATACTGCCACTACTGCCTCTTCTCTAACTCAAAATGCTACCACTTCTACCTCTTCTCGACTTCCTCATCCCAGCCTTCATCCTCCAATACTTTCTCCCTACAACCAGTTCCCACGGCCTTCATCAAATCCCAACTGACCAAACTTAAGCCCTGCTCTACCTCAGTAGACAACTTACCACCCTATTTTCTTAAAATTGCTGCCAACTCCATTGCTTACCCAGTCTCTGTTTTTATTAATTGCTCTATCACTGAATCTATTGTCCCTGAATTATGGAAGTACTTCTATACTATCCCTCTGCACAAAGGAGGAAACTCTATTGATCCCTCTAACTACTACCCCATTGCCATACTATCCCCACTCTCCAAGATTGTCAAAAAATGTGTCCACACTCAGCTTATTAAACACCTGCTTGAAACCAACCTTCTTACTCCCACCCAGCATGGCTTCAGACCCCACCACAGCACATCAACAGCACTTCTCTCTTTCACACAAACAGTAGCAGAAGCCCCTGACAAAAACCTACTAGTATCCTGCCTATACCTTGACCTGTCCTAGGCATTTGATACAGTTTCTCATTCTAAACTAATAACTAAACTTCAAGTCCTCAATCTCTCCTCTCCCATCATAAGATGGTTCTCCAGCTACTTAGACAACAGAAAACAATCCATTTGCTGGCAAAATGTAACCTCCCCATTTCTTCCTGCCAACACCGGTGTTCCCTAAGGCTCTATACTGGGTCCTCTCTTGTTTAATATTTTTACAAATAGGCTGTCCTCCGCTTCCAACCTCTCCACACTGTTACAATACGCTGATGACTCTACCCTTATTACCACTGCCCACAGCATCCAAGAACTCCTTACTCTTACTCAAGAAACCTTTACATCTATTGAATCCTGGCTTACGGACAATCAGCTTATACTAAACCCTAAAAAACAAACACATTTTTGCTGTTCCTTCCCAAACAACTTGCACAGCACAAATCCACTTTCTCTATTTCCTCCATAAATAACACCACTATCAAACCAGAACCCCATACTAAACTACTCAGAGTCACAATTGACGACAAACTTAAATTTGACATACATATCCATCAATGCATAAAAAAAAACTCACCAGAAACTTGGTCTCCTATACTGTAATCATAAATTTATTTCACCCTCCACCAAACCTTTTCTTGCCTTCTCTTTCCTATTTCCCTGCCTTCTGTATGCAGCTCCAATCCTCACCAACATTCAATCATCACTTCTATCCAAACTAGAGCAAATGTACAATAAAATAGCTAGATTTGCCACTAACCTCCACTACAAATCCCATCACTGCTTTGCCCTTAAGTCACTACAATGGCCTGAATTCCCTACACAACTTCATCTGTCTCACCTGCACATGACACACTCAATTCTCTATAATCCCTTCTCATGTCCCTCAATTGCTAATATTGTATCTCAATACAACCCTTGTCGTCACCTCCACACCACTGACAAATACCTCCTGGATATATACAAACCATCAAAACATATTGGTAAGTCCCTATACAAATACTCTGTATCCCATACCTGGAACTCCCTTCCAATTAAAATCAGATGTATCCCCCATACAACCAATTTAAACTCAAACTCAAACAACACATGCTAAAGACTTGGTCCTATACATGCCAAACACTAACCTGACCTATAATTTGTTATCTTCCTAACACTATCTTTTTCACTACCTCTTATTCTTCCTCCTCTCTTTTGATCTTCTCTTCTTCCCCCCTCTATCTTCCTTCTTTTTTTTGGTCCTCTGTTTTTTCTTTAGTCCTTTTTACTATTACTCTTACTCTGCCTCTTCGGTCCTCTTATTACTTATTCTCCTCTTTCTCCCCCTTTCTTTTTTCTCCTCTGTTTCTTTCCCCCTATTTTACTAACATTCCTACTCTAACTACACTCATATTCTTTCATCTTGTAAATACTTCTGTACACGGCTCATCTTTTTTGCAACCAGTTTACTTTACATTACTGCACCAATTCAAATGCTATTTGTAATCAGTTACTTTTAAATTACTGCTCAAATTCTAATGAATGTGTATTTGACATTTATTTCAAATTTCTTATCACTGTACTTATTGCATATTATTCTTTTTGTATAATAATTGTAACTGACTTCTGGAGCTTTTCTCCTCGGGTCTCCACTGAAAAAGGGCCCCTGGGCTCAGTTGGACCAACCCGATTAACAAATGATAATAAATAAATAAAATAAAATAATAAACCTCAACCAAAGTGCTTTGACTAAACCTTAAGTAAAATTGATCAAATTGATTAAAGTTTTTGCAGCAGTGGATTAGTAATAAGCCGGGTAATAGAAGGTAGGAAATGGCATAAGACTTTAAAGTTTTTTTCAGCAGAATTTAATTAGGTATATACTGAGGAAGTATCGGTCAGACATGACATTAAATGAGGCCTGAGGCTTAAGCTTTGTTACAGGTGAAACAGTATAGATGGATAATGGAATGGTATTTATTATTTTTTTGAAAGTGAATGGATTACAGATTCCTCTGAGCTGAGGGGATAGGGAGTTCCAATTATTTGGTAGAAAAGTGCAGGCTGGTATGCCACTTATTTCCAAAAACATTTTGTTTATCTGTGAAATACATTTGTTTTGTGGATATTAGGGTACTAAGATACTCCATAGATACTGTAGATTCAGTTGTATGATTAAAAAACACTTAGATTCTGTGAATGTATGATGTTTGTATTTGTTTCACTGTAATAATCACATGATTCACATAGTCTAGAGAAGGGCATGTTATTTTTCAAAGTTATGTATCTAAATTGTAAGTATTATCTGTATATATCTTTTTAAAGTAAGAGGGAAATCAACAGGCAGTGATATTTTGAAAAGGGGCAGTGTGCCTTTAAGTTATTTAATGATATGGGACACTGAGTTGTTTGAGCAGACAGTGAATGCAAGTCTTTAGTAAAGCTTCCAATAGTAAGCAGCTCTGTATGTATATGCCTTCATTCAAATTTTTTGACAATGCTCTCCTTGAAACTAGAGCACATATAAGACACAACTAAGTCATGAGAATCAAAACTGGTGAGGAAGGAGATGTTGGAAGGAGAGAGTAAGTTAAGTTATCTGCCTGGTACTGATAAGATAAGAAACAGGAATAAATTTATAGGCTAAGCCATGCAGAAGAGAGAGAGTTAGGTGCCACTGTCCATCTAGGCCAACTGGGGTGATTGCAAATAGAATCAGATCAGTATTTTTATATCAAGTAAAGAAAGTCTAACCCGATATTTTGGTTAGTAGCCTTCTCAAAATGTTACTGGTCTGTATTAAGGGTAAGACTGTACTTTGCTTGTAGAACTTTTGACTAGTGATTAAAAAATACTGTACTCTAGCTGGAGAGATGGATGTAATAAAGCTTATTCTGGTGAATTTTCTTGAATAATTTCCCCCTCTGTTATCTGCCAAACATCAATTATTTCAGCTTGGGAAGCCATCATACATGCAGCCATCAGGCGTTTTGTGATCCTGCCCCTTAACCACCCACCTGTTGGCTGACATGAATACCTGCATTTCCAATGGAGCATTCTACGTCCTTGCCTGGCAAGTGCATGCTTCCCCAGACCCCAGCACCTGCAAGGGTTACCCTTTTAAGTGTGACTCCTTAAAGAGGATATGGCTAGGCCTCTTATGCTCCCTGTGATCACTTGCCTTTTATTGTACATATGCTACTACCACTGGTCTGGATTGTCAAGCCCATGTTCCTTGATTCTATGGCCATTGACATCTAGCCAGCCTCTGCTTGTGTGGGTGCAATCTGTCAGACAGAGACCACCATTTTCCTCCTCCGAGGATAGACAGGCTGGTGTAACCCGCTCACTCCTACCATCCTTTACCCATCTCTTCCATCACCCAAGATTCAAGCAAGACTCAGGTCATGTGGTTCATAATCAGGGCATTGTACCTCAGTGCCACAGAACGTGGTATCCCACTATGAAGGTTTGATGTGTAGAGGAGGTAAAGGAGAAGGAAGAGAATGCTAGGTGGTAGCTTTTAATGCTTCATTGACAATGTTTAAATGTACTACCTAGTGAGGTAGAGAAAGGCAATAAGTGAATTTCATTCTCTCATTTCAGTTGATACACAACAATTTGGATAATTTCAAGAACTATGCAGCATGAACAGAATATCCATGAGTGCAAATCTACAAAAGCATAGGAGGAAGGGGTGCAGGTAAAACATTAGTAAAGATTTAAAAATGGAGAATAACTGTAATCATCTTGTGTTATATGCCTCCTTAATTTGTATCCTCTTATAAAAGTGAGATGTCTCTGTAGTGGTTTGGTAGTTATGGAAGTACATGGAAAACCATGACTTGGGGTACTAACATACAATGCTACAACCAATGTAAAAGATGAAATAGGAAATGTAAAAGGGCAATAAGTATAATTGCTTACACAAAGGAATGGATTGAAATAAATAGTGCAAAGCAAAGAAAAGGGTATGTAGGGTGCATTTTTGGATCAACTTGGAGACAAAGCATACCACTGCAGTAAAGCAGGTTGTTTACAGCCTCCTGTATCAAGACAAAAACATCAGCAAATCAGCAAAAGATGGAGCTCAGTTACTGGTGAAGAGAGATTGTCATGTGTTACAAGCTACCTGCATCACCACCACTGTGAATATATCTTGGAACAGGATCATACACACACAGTTTCCATACATGATGAAACACTCTTAAACTTGTAACCTGAATGAATGAGTGCTAGACATGATCTCAGATGAAGAACTAGTAGTCATCTAGGATTAAAAGACTGATAAACAGTGTGATGTACAATCATATATTTGTTGCATCTTGTCATTCCATAGTAAGGGTACAGGCTTTGGAAGTGTCAGTTTGTCAAAATTGGGTAGTATCTCACAGAAATGTTATGTAGCAATTCTCATAGAACAACAGGCAAAAGATGAATCTGACACCACTGTGGCAACAAATATTTCTATGAACCAATTTAGCAGAACAGAATGGGAAAAGCCCAATGTTCTTCATGTTTCACTGTTGCAGTCATCACACTTGGGTTATCTGCCTGCAGGTAGCCCTCAGTCAGCCCGAATACCAGAGTCTTAGGATTTCTGCATCGGATGCTGTCGCCTTTTCCATGTCGTCAGGTCGTCAGGGGTATAAAACAGGTAGCCGATGCCATTACATCAGTCTTTCTTGCCGAGAAGGAGCCTGAAGCAGAAGCAGTTCACAAGTGCTGGTCGGCCGCTACCTGAAATTTTCATTTTTCGAGTTTCAAACCTGAAGTCTTCTAAAGCTAAGTACCCCATTGGGGATACTTTTTTCTTGCTCTAACTGATATCAAAAAAAGTTAACAATTTGTCTTGCCTGTGGCAAGCAAATACCTCACAGAGATTTTCATTCTTACTGCGTCACCTGTTTAGGCCCAGACCACAAAGTACCTCGCTGTTGGTTTTATGCTTTGTTTAATGCCCAAACCATTCATCATCGGGCTATCTTTGTCATTAAATTCTTTCACTCTCATTCTCCATATTCTGAAATGGCTTTGATAAGGCATCTGTCTACCAATCTTCTGAAAAAACATAAAGATAAAGACAGAGATAGACCGCATAGGTTCAAAACTGCCGACGGCACTTCCGTTAAGCTAGTCGCCAGTCTGCCGGTACTCAGTGAGGCACCTTTGCAGCCCCTGATGTCGGCTTCTACAGATTCACAGGCCTCTGCTGAGACCCATTCGGAGTCTGGTATGCCACGAGATGCTTCTTCGACTATCGAACGTGCAGATGTCTCTACCTTGGATGGGTCCGAAGCTGCTGTGCAGGCACTGGCTTCTGAGGGTGTATTCCGACCTACCGATGTTCGCATTAAACCAAAAACTTCGTATTTAGCTAAAACTACCGAGTTTCTTGGGCCCAGAGTACGCACTACACCTAGAAAACTGATGACCAAAGTGCATGCTTAAGCTCCCATGCTGCAAAAACAGATGCTTAGAATGGCTGAAGAGATTATTACCCTAATTAGGGGAAGCCAGCCTCTCCCTGCTAAGAGACAAAGAATTGAGTTTCATTCTGAGTCTACAGACCAGGAGTCCGATGACTCTGACTCTTCTGATTACCAGGACATGCCTTTATCAACTTATGAGGATTCGGATGTAGAGGAATCCATTCCCCCTGCCTGCCCTCCAGAGGATTTTTCTTTTGGTGAAACCTTGCTTACTTTAAGAGAGCATTTCCACTGGGAATGTCAGGACTACCCTCAGTCCACAAAGAGACTCAGAGAATTTTTAGAGTTGCCTCAGCACAGGCCTCTAGCTATACCCCTGTCCTGGATGTTGCAGATGATGTCTTTATGGAATCCAGTCTTACTCCAGACACTTTACCACCGGCCCCTAGAAAACCTGACAGGTACTACAGAGTACCTGATTCTCACAAATTTCTCTTTAAGAATCCTACTGCGGATCTAGAGGCCATTTCCCAGGGACCTAAAGGTATTAAGACTACTACAGCCAAAAACCCTACCCCTTTAGACAGGGATTCCAGAGCTTTAAACAGATGGGGTAAGAAGGCATATACCGCCGCAACTCTTGCCATCAGGGCATTGAATTGCCAGTTTCACATGTTGAAGTACCAGTAACATATTATGGAACTAATTAAACAAAAAATGGTGTTACTTCCAGATTGTACGGAAAATAAAGATTTACAAGACTTAATGCATTCTGCAAATCAAGTTAGTAAGCATACTTTGCAGTGTGGCTTTGATGCCCTAGAAGCATCATGCAGGGCTGAAGTCACTGGGTCTGTACTGAGAAGGCATGCTTGGCTGAAGAAACAAACCTTGCCAGATCATGTCAAATCAAAATTACTAGATTCTCCATTAAATAAGGACTGCTTGTTTGGCACCAAAGCAGAAGAGGTTCTTAAAAAGATGGAAGAAAAAGCTAAATCTATGCAAACTGTTAAAGAATTCGTGCAAGTGCAGCCACCTAGATTCAGTAGGCATTGGCCTTCTAAAAACTGGTCCTTTCCAGCCCCTCCCAGGCCTTTTCAGTCCAAACCCAGGGGAAACAGACCACCAAGACTACAGTCTCAGGGTATGCAGAGATCTAAACAATGGAGTGCTTCCACCTCAAAAACAGTGAGTGGTAAGCCACCCCCTTATGGAAGGTGGATGCCCTATCCTTCAAATGGGAAAACCTCTCAATTTATGCCTTTCCCCCTCTGCCACTCTTCTCAAAAGTACTACTCAAGATCAAACAGGACAGGCCAAGGGAAATTCATACTGCCCCAGACTGGCCACGCCAGCACTGGTACCCACTCTTACGCAGTCTGACAACTGTGCCACCCTGGCACCTTCATCAGACATCTTCCTTGCTGTCTCAGCAGGAGGGACAGATTTTGCATCCACAGTTGCAAACCCTAAACCTTGCAGCCTGGCTTATCCCCTAAATACACCACCAGCAACCCTCAGCAAACAGATGCTGGACGTCATTCTTGAGGCCAGAAGGCCTAGTACTAGGAAATCCTATGCTGAAAAGTGGAAAAGATATTGTTCTTGGAATTAGTCTCAAGGAAAGGACACAGCAGTGCCTTCCTTACTTCAAATCCTTGATTACCTAGCAGAGCTATGCCACAGAGACCTATCCTTCTCCTCCATTAAGATTCATGCCTCTGCCATCTCAGCTCATTATAATACTGAGACACCTCTATTTTCTCACCCTCTCATCAAACAGTTCCTAAGAGGGGCTAACAACTTAAGGCCCCCTAGGTGAGCACCCACCCCTGCCTGGGACCTTAACTTTGTACTAGAAAAGCTCACGCTTCCCCCTTTTGAACCTGCTGCTTCAGCAGAGTTAAAATTATTTTCTTGGAAAACAGCCTTGCTTTTAGCCATAACTTCAGCAAGAAGAGTGTCTGAGTTACAGGCACTAATGGCTCTGGAACCCTTCATTATTTTCCATGCTGACAGGGTTTCCCTCGGGACTAACCTGTCCTTTATGCCTAAGGTGGTGTCCAGTGTGGCTCTAAACCAATCCATCCATTTGCCAACCTTCTTCCCTAATCCTCAGAATAAAGGGAAAAGAATCATGCACTCCTTGGATGTGCACAGACAGCTCAGATTCTACCTTGACAGGACTAAACCTTTCAGCTGCTAGTCAGCTTTGCTACAGGGGCAGAGGGCAAGGCCATTTCAAAGCAAACCATTTCCAAATGGATAGCACACTGCATCCATTTCTGCTACAAGCACCATGGAAAACCTACCCCACAGGGGATCAGAACACATTCCACTAGGGCTACTTCCACCTCTACAGCATTTCTCAGGGGAGTCCCTACTACGGACATTCTGGAAGCTGCAACCTGGAGTTCTGCACACACCTTCACCAAGCATTACCACTTACCTATTTTTTCTAAATCCAGAGCTGGTTTTGCTACAGCAGTCTTACAAGGCCTGCTAGCCAGCCCTAACACTACGTGACTGCCTCCACCCTTCCTCAGCTTTGGGAATCAACCCAAGTGTGATGACTGCAGCAGTGAAACACGAAGAACATAGTACAGTTGTGTACACATACCATAAATGTAAATGTTCGAGGGTATTCATGGTTGCAGTCCTGGTTTCCCTCTCTCCAGCCCCTTGGTGTTCTCTATTCTTTCTACCTATCCTCTCTATGGTCATTTTTAATGGCAGTGGTATTTACCTTTTACTGGTGGTGTTCCACACTCTATACTAGCTTCCTATTTGGGGGGCTCCTGACATTTGGGGCAAGAAAAACTGATGTAATGGTGTCGGCTGCCTGTTTTTTACCCCTGATGACCTGATGTCATGGAAGAGGCGACAGCATCCGACGCAGAAATCCCAAGTCTCTGGTATTCGGGCCAACTGAGGGCTACCTGCAGGCAGATAACCCAAGTGTGATGACTGCAACAGTGAATAGACTCAAACATCTATATTTGTGGTAAGTGTACACAACTGTACTTTGTGGATTGGGTAAGCAGAAAGATGCATGAGAGCAGAGTCCTGAAAAAGCAACAGCACCGCCATGTTGGGGCTTTTTGAATATCTATCAGTAACTTGCAGTTCATATGCCTGTCTAAACATACTTTTTAATGAAAGTAGTTCGAACATGTCACAAAATGATTAGTCAACTGTAGTAACATTTAAGCCATGCTTCCACCTAAACTAATCTGTTCTATAAAGAAAAGAGATATTGAAATTTTTTACTACCTTCAGTTGAACATGAAAAGCCACTTGAGAGAGTTTTGCAAGGCAAGGCTATGCAGAAAGTTGCAGCCACTGTACGTTAAAAGTCAGTCATTAGTCTAATAGCTAAACATAGCTTGAGATGGTAAGAGGTACTTCTTTTAAACCTGAGCCAAACTTGAATGCACTGTATTTCAGTAGCATTCTTAATTTAATGCAAACTGAGGCAAGTGTGGGGCATGGCAATGGATACCCCATGTGCCAATAGTTATTCTAACATAATTTTGGCACAATGGGAATCAGCACATGTCTTATGTGATATCAATCCCTGGATGACAAACATCATGTATTATGGATGTTTTGTGGATTATATTTTTATTCTATGGAAGGGGAATGAGGACCAACTCAAGCATTTCTGTGAATACCTTGAAAACACCACTGAGTTTCTGAAATTTACGGTATAGCATTCAAGGAAAGAGATAGATTTCTTTGATATATGCTTACAGTTAGACCAGGCTACAGGAATAAGTACGAGTATCCACAGGAAGAGTACTTCGAAAAACCATTTTCTGCATAAAAGTAGTATGGATCCTGGATTTGTCTATAGGAATATTTATGAGAATCAGCTTACACGGATATCTAGGCTATGCACAGATGAGCACACATTTTAGAAAGAATGCAAGCAATTAGTAGAACATCTGTCTGAACGAGGCTATAATGAAAATGATCTAACAGCCAGAATACATCCTGAAGTTATAAGACGTACCAAAGGACACCCCTACTTTTCTAGACACAATGTTGATAATCCAACATTGGCCACATCCCAAGTTGCTAGGAACTCTGAAAGATCTAATTTGAATTGTGTCCTTACTTTTAGTACAGACAACAAGCAAATATGTGATGTCATCAAAATATTCTGGCCCATTCTTACTGAAGATAAAAAAATAAAAAGTATTGTAGGTGAACGACCAAGGTTCACATTCAAAAATAAGAAGAATATTAAGAGACTCCTTTGCAATAAAGATGGCCTTTGTAAAAATCAAACCAACATCCTGAGACAAGGTACACATAAATGTGGCAGATGTAAAGCCTGCCATTTCATTGACAACAGTAATACCTTTGTCCACCCAACAACAGGAAAGAGATGGGTCTATATTATAATATCGACATCTTAAAATGTCGAATCCCACTTGTTCAACACGAATATGTCGAACTCCAAGGTTCCCGAATGGCCAAATCACTGATTTCTTTCCAATGGAAAGAAATTGGTTGGCCAAACACCAACGCCACACAAAAACAAACATATTTACCCCCCCAATGTGGGGGACTATGCCCCCCACACCCCCCCTAACTAAATATTCTAGCTTCAAGACCGCACTACAGTCAGGGAAAGGGTAGGTGTAACAGAACGGCCAACCGATTTCTTTCCATTGGAAAGAAATTGGTGATTTGGCCATTCAGGAACCTTGGAATTCGACATTTTTGTGTTGAACAAGTGAGATTCAACATTTTAAGATGTCGATATTATAATATAGACCTGAAAGAGATATATGATTAATGTCAAAGCAACCTGCAATAGTGAACATCTTGTCTACTTAGCAGATTGCCATCTTTGTACCTGTTTCTACACAGACAAAACTGACAAACAGCTGAAAGATAGGGCCCTACGACATCTTCGAGATATTCACCAAAAGGGTGTGAAAAATGCATTAGCTTATCATATTTTATCGAATCCAACTCATGCATTCAGTTTCAAAGTTATAGAATGTCTACCTATGGGATACAGAGGAGGGGACATTCAAAATAACACAGAGATATGCAAAATTGCATGGATTAATAATTTAAGAGCCAATCGTCCTACAGTCTTAAATACTGTGGTCCCTTTAAAGCCTGTCCTAAACCGCATGTGGCTTTCTATTGGTTAAAATTGGAGGCCTGTCTTTGCTTTTGTGCTGGAGACAGATTGATTATACTCCGAAGGCCACAGCCACTAAAAGCATGTCGAACTGAGATCTTTTGTTTAATAGTTAGTCAGTGAATGCCTCTTTATTGAGACATAGGATAAATGGTATTGAAAATGCCACTGAAACTTGAGTTGATCGCTTTAGGTTTGGAAGTGAAGAATTCATTGAAACTTGTTTTAACGTCTAAATGTCTTCCCATTGGTTAGAAACTGGAGGCTCACCTCTGTTGTTCCTGCAAGAGATTGGACAATTACGCTTTGAAGGCGTGCAGGCATGGAAACTAACTGATTGGTGAACACAGATTTAAATACTAGGAATGAAGCACAGGAAGTTACAATCTGAAGAAGGCAAACCTGCAGAAAGCGCTTATCGTTGGATGCTTCACCTATTTTATTCTTTGTTATCAGCTTTTACTTGTACATTAAAGTGGAATTTTAACTGTGGTAGTGTACTCAGCACTTCTTATTGTTTGATGCTTTACCCGTTTTTATCTTTTCCGACCAGCTTTCAACTCCGTGCATTGAAGTGGGATTTTTAAACTGTGGTGGTATACTTAGCATTTTTTGCCTTGTTTGTATTTTTTCTGAGACACCTTTAGTAGTGGAAACTCATTTACGTCTTCTTTTAAACCTGAGACAAACTTGAATGCATTGTATTTCAGTAGCATTCCTAATTTAATGCAAACTGATGAAAATTAGATTTGGCATTCATTGTTGAAGGTGGTCCTCTTAAGTGGCAGGTGTCAGACTGGGCAGGTGTTGTTATCCTGAAAATGGGTGTGCTAGCAGATGTGGCTAAACAGTTAAGTTAACCATTAAAATGCATTACAGTCAACAGTAATGTTAGGATAAAGCAAATTTCTCAGTGTGAGATGACAGTCAGTACTGTAAAGCATTATACAGGCAGAACTGGATCTGCCAAATACCAAAGTAAGGAAATGCAGTGTAAATTGTCTTTGTTATAACAAGAAAACACGCATGGATTTGGAAACAATAGTCCAGGAATTATAATCTATAAGTTGTTGCTATTTCTGAAAAACTTGGGATCAAAGGCAGCTATGGTATAAAATAGTGCATCAGAATTTTACAGTCATTTTAAAATATATATCAAGAAGAAAGACAAGTACAAATTTATCTTATGTGGTACATAAATTAGTCAGAGCAGAACCAGATTCTAGGAATCAACCAAGAGCAATGATTATTAAATTCTTCAAGACTTCTAAGACAAACATAAGATGTGTACAGCATACTGGGTCAAAAGAAACATCATGGTAGAGAAGCGAAAATCAGAATACTCCACAGTTTTCCTACAGAGGTTGCATAACAGGGAAAATAGTTAATAGAAGTATAAATATTGTTGACAAAATGAAAACGTATTATTTATTTCCTGCTAAACTTGCCATTGTGTAAAAAGGTATGAGACTGATTTTTGACTAAAGCTAAAGCCAAAATGGAATGCACCATCAAAAATAAATAACTATTTTCAAATGAATGTATAACAAATGCTTTCACAGTTTTTCTCAGCCTGGAGAACGTCTGCCTCTTTTGCAGATGTAAAAACCAAAAAGAACGCCAATCCACAATGTAAACGCTCGATCAGAAATAAAATAATGAGCAATCCACATCCACAAAAAACTGACAGAGCGAACACAGCAGCAGCAGCTGAATTAACTGTAAAAAACGTTTTATTAAAAACCAGAGGTAAGCGCTTTCACATAAAAATGCTTCTTCAGACCTGTAAAGCAGACACAAAACGAAGGCAATATATGCAAACTGAAATATTCAAAACATCCAATGACACAGCTTGCCTAATTAAACATAGAACACTTCTTAAAAGCATATAACCAGCACAAAGGCAAAAAGCCAGGGATCCTTCCAATGATCATAAACTAACAGGATGCTCTGGTCCCAAAAGAGATACTTGGGCAGTCTACGTTTCTTCAAGTAGGGCTTAATAGACACCCGTTCATTCAACCCAGCACATCTGTGGGCTCTTGGAATAATTATCCAATTATTCTCCCTAAATTCTGTGGAATTACGTATGTCACCCATCCTTATACTGGGATAAATGACATCAATCACCCAAAACGTAAAATGGTGTGATTCACCTCTTTCACTAACATGTTTCGAAAGGGCATTACAATCAATGTCCTTTCTAATACTGTAAATATGTTCCCTCATTCTTTCACGCAGTGAACGATTGGTCTTCCCTACGTAGAAAGAGTGACATACTGAACAGCAAGCAAGATATACCACATTAGATGATTGACAATTAGCATTCACCTTAAAAACAAATTCCTTCTTGAGATCCGGATGTAGAAAAGACTCAGAGGTATCAATATACATACAGAAATTACATTTACCACATGGTAGGGTGACTCCTGTATTGGACGACCTATGGCCCACCTTCTGATCACCACATAACATCCTTTTTAAATTAAATCTATTCCTAAAAACAAATGTGGGACTAGGACCAACAATACTCCCTAGTTCTTGGTCCACTTGCAAAATGGACCAATATTGATGGAAAATATCACATACTGCTCTCTGATCTCTAGTAAAAAACAACGGAACCCTGACAACATCAGGCGGGTTCAAAGTACTAGATGGACATGCCAACTCTAAAGTTCCAGGTCCAAAATAAGGAGCTGCTTTCCCTTGTCTAAGATCTTTTAAGTCTGACCACATATCCAGAATTTCCTCAATACCATAACCTCGAGACACCAATCTTTGTTCTAGCTGCCTAATTTCAGAGTAAAACCCCTCAGGGGATGGATTGAGTCTTGAAGCTCTAATACCTTGGCCACATATTAGATTACGAAACACATAATTGGGGTGCATACTAGATCTACTAAGCAAAGTATTCCTAAAACAAGTTTTACAATAAACCCCAGTATTAATAATAACTCATGGGAGCTTCTCAATAAAAAATTCTAAAAACTCAATCCTGTCACATGAAAAAGTCATAGTGAATTTTAAGCACTCACATAAACTATTGACCTCTTCAGAAAACAACTCCAGATCAATAGAAGAGCCACGCCAGAGGAGGAAGACATCATAGACAAAACGTTGATAAAAAACTACGTTGTTAACAAATGTCTCCACTTTGAAGAGAACTTCATGTTCCCGATGTGCCAGGAACATAATGGCGTAGCTATTGGCACAAGGTGTGCCCATAGCTACACCATGTTACTGTGAAAAGAAATCATCCCCAAAAACAAAAATATTGTTCTCAAGGACTATTTCTAAAAGAAAACATACCAGTTCAATCCTGGTGTTATCATAAGAATTGTGTGAACTCAAGTATTCTTGAATATAACTCAGCCCCAATTCATTGGGTATCATAGTAAACAAAGACCGTTTCTCTATAAAGATCGACCTTCGTATTAGACCTGCTGATAAGGGGGGTTCTATTGTTGTTATGGATGATCAACAGTATATCACCTCTATGATAGAGATGCTTAATGATAGCTCTTTTTATCAAAGGATAGATTCCATAGGTGTGCTTAAGATCATCAGTATGGTCTCGAAGTCCATTATAGAGGTCTTTAACACAGGTTTGATCTCTGAAGAAACATTTAAATTTCTTATGGTATCTGATCCTTTGATACCTGTGATACAAGGGCTGCCAAAAGTTCATAAGAATATGAGGAATCCACCGATGCACCCAATTGTTTCTGGGGGTGGTTGGATTACTGAACCCCTGTCGATCTTTATAGAGAAACACTTGAGACCAGTGATCACTATGAATAAGGTGGTTCTTCAAGATTCAAAACAGTTTCTCTTAGATTTGTATGAATGTCTTAAAGGTGATGTGTACTTGGAGACTGTGATTTTTGTAACCTTGGATATACAGTCTTTGTTTACTATGATACCCAATGAATTGGGGCTGAGTTATATTCAAGAATACTTGAGTTCACACAGTTCTTATGATAACACCAGGATTGAACTGGTATGTTTTCTTTTAGAAATAGTCCTTGAGAACAATATTTTTGTTTTTGGGGATGATTTCTTTTCACAGAAACATGGCGTAGCTATGGGCACACCTTGTGCCAATAGCTAAGCCAATATGTTCCTGGCACATTGGGAACATGAAGTTCTCTTCAAAGTGGAGACATTTGTTAACAACATAGTTTTTTATCGATGTTTTGTCGATGACGTCTTCCTCCTCTGGCGTGGCTCTTCTATTGATCTGGAGTTGTTTTCTGAAGAGGTCAATAGTTTATGTGAGTGCTTAAAATTCACTATGACTTTTTCATGTGACAGGATTGAGTTTTTAGAATTATTTATTTAGAAGCTCCCGGGAGTTATTATTAATACTGGGGTTTATCGTAAAACTTGTTTTAGGAATACTTTACTTAGTAGATCTAGTATGCACCCCAATTATGTGTTTCGTAATCTAATACGTAGCCAAGGTATTAGAGCTTCGAGACTCAATCCATCCCCTGAGGGGTTTTACTCTGAAATTAGGCAGCTAGAACAAAGATTGGTGTCTCGAGGTTATGGTATTGTGGAAATTCTGGATATGTGGTCAGACTTAGAAGATCTTAGACAAGGGAAAGCAGCTCCTTATTTTGGACCCGGAACTTTAGAGTTGGCATGTCCATCTAGTACTTTGAACCCGCCTGATGTTGTCAGGGTTCCGTTGTTTTTTACTAGAGATCAGAGAGCAGTATGTGATATTTTCTATCAATATTGGTCCATTTTGCAAGTGGACCAAGAACTAGGGAGTATTGTTGGTCCTAGTCCCACATTTGTTTTTAGGAATAGATTTAATTTAAAAAGGATGTTATGTGGTGATCAGAAGGTGGGCCATAGGTCGTCCAATATAGGGGTCACCCTACCATGTGGTAAATGTAATTTCTGTATGTATATTGATACCTCTGAGTCTTTTTTACATCCGGATCTCAAGAAGGAATTTGTTTTTAAGGTGAATGCTAATTGTCAATCATCTAATGTGGTATACCTTGCTTGCTGTTCAGTATGTCACTCTTTCTGCGTAGGGAAGACCAATCGTTCACTACGTGAAAGAATGAGGGAACATATTTACAGTATTAGAAAGGACATTGATTGTAATGCCCTTTCGAAACATGTTAGTGAAAGAGGTGAATCACACCATTTTACGTTTAGGGTGATTGATGTCATTTATCCCAGTATAAGGATGGGTGACATATGTAATTCCACAGAATTTAGGGAGAATAATTGGATAATTATTCTAAGAGCCCACAGAGGTGCTGGGTTGAATGAATGGGTATCTATTAAGCCCTACTTGAAGAAACGTAGACTGCCCAAGTAGCTCTGTTTTGGGACCAGAGCATCCTGTTAGTTTATGATCATTGGAAGGATCCCTGGCTTTTTGCCTTTGTGTTGGTTATATGTTTTTAAGAAGTGTTCTATGTTTAATTAGGCAAGCTGTGTCATTGGATGTTTTGAATATTTCAGTTTGCATATATTGCCTTTGTTTTGTGTCTGTTTTATAGGTCTGAAGAAGCATTTTTTTAATAAAACGTTTTTTACAGCTAATTCAGCTGCTGCTGCTGTGTTCGCTCTGTCAGTTTTTCGTAGATGTGGTTTGCTCATTATTTTATTTCTGATCGAGTGTTTACATTGTGGATTGGCGTTCTTTTTGGTTTTTGTCTTTATTTCGTTTACGCCTTTATCCACATTGGCATGGCAGAAACTGTGAACGAGACCATTGAGTTGGACTATAATCCGGCCAGTAGTGGCAGATTGATTAATAAACTATCACAACGTTACTGCAGATATCTTGAGAAGGATCGCAGTTTGCTTCTGACTACAGAGAACAATGATGACCTCACCATGACCCGAGTACGTGAGGAAATACAACAACATTTGGAGACCACTGAACATGATTTTTTGAAGCTGAAAAGGCTTCAATTGCAAAGACAACATTTTGAATATTGCCTTGAGAATGGGATTGTTCCTCGTGGTCTCCGTGTTTTAAATATGCCCACACAGGGTTCTCATTTTCCTGAACTTTTGGCAAGATGGCAGCAGCTGAATTTAGAGGTAAGCGCTAAGTATATGCGTTTACTGAATGAATTCTTTACTCCTGTAGAGGATAAATTAAGAAGCGAATTGGTCGCTAAACAGAAGTTATTGTTTAATAATTATTCTAATGACTTGCTTAATCCTATGATGGAAAGTGTGCTGGATGGTGTTGCCGTTTTGGAACGCAAGCTTGTGCAACAGAAGCGGAACAAGATAGTAAGGGACTCTAATGCTTTTAGACTTGGACAAGTGTTTGTTTGGTCACGGACAGAACAGAGTGCTTCGAGAGTGACCGCTAAGACTGTTGAGACTGTTAGTGGAACTGTTCCTGCTCCAGCTGTTCGGAACGTGACTGTTGAACCCACTACGTTTTCCAGTGGAACCCGAAATGGTTCTGTTTTAGTTTCTGATGATAGCATTACACCTATTAATGACGTTGATTCATTTAAAACTTGTGCTCCTTCCAATTTTGTTAATAACTCTACTGATGTGGTATCTGTTGCAGTAAATGACAAGAGTACTATGCCTTTAGTTAATAGGTATTCTGCTGCTACCTCTGAGATACCAGGACAGCCTTTGAATCCGAAGGTTCTGATTAATAATACTAAGTTAAACCTGGATAGTGTAGTAAGGCAGAAAGATAAGATGAATAGTTTTAATCAACTAGATAATTTACCGTGTGTTGAAGTATCCTCAGGTGATCTCCCTTTTCCGTTACTTGTTCGAGTCGAACAGTTTGGGAGACGGAGCAGGTCCATGAGTCGGGGCCACCAGAAGAGAAAACTCTCAGAAGAGATGTCGCAGAGCCAGTCTCTGAAGAAAATATGAGGGAAGGTACCCAATCATTGATTATTGATATCTCATCACATTGTTTGAGTGATGATGAATATAATCTTTTATGTAAAGGTTTAACCTTCATCCCCTCTGATAATAGTAAATTGACTGATACGGTGTTAGACCTTAAGGTCTTTTGTAGAAATGTCATGCTACGCTATCATTATGGCAATATTTCTTTTACTGGGCAAAATGATGAGGTTGGGTCCTATCCTACATTCCTGAGTGGAGGTAATTGAGTACCTTTATTCCATTGAATCATCCCCTTGTGTAGGCTTACTCTAAACTCACTGAAGATAGTATTTATAAATATTTTAATGAATACTCTGGTTGTTTTAGACCTGGCAAGAAGTTCAATCTTAGTGTCAGTGAAAGACGAGCATTGAAGTCCTTGAAAGAAGACATAGATATTCGTATTAGACCTGCTGATAAGAGGGGTTCTATTGTTGTTATGGATGATCAACAGTATATCACCTCTATGATAGAGTTGCTTAACGATAGCTCTTTTTATCAAAGGATAGATTCCATAGGTGTGCTTAAGATCATCAGTATGGTCTCGAAGTCCATTATAGAGGTCTTTAACACAGGTTTGATCTCTGAAGAAACATTTAAATTTCTTATGGTATCTGATCCTTTGATACCTGTGATACAAGGGCTGCCGAAAGTTCATAAGAATATGAGGAATCCACCGATGCGCCCAATTGTTTCTGGGGGTGGTTGGATTACTGAACCCCTGTTGATCTTTATAGAGAAACACTTGAGACCAGTGATCACTATGAATAAGGTGGTTCTTCAAGATTCAAAACAGTTTCTCTTAGATTTGTATGAATGTCTTAAAGGTGATGTGTACTTGGAGACTGTGATTTTTGTAACCTTGGATATACAGTCTTTGTTTACTATGATACCCAATGAATTGGGGCTGAGTTATATTCAAGAATACTTGAGTTCACACAGTTCTTATGATAACACCAGGATTGAACTGGTATGTTTTCTTTTAGAAATAGTCCTTGAGAACAATATTTTTGTTTTTGGGGATGATTTCTTTTCACAGAAACATGGCGTAGTTATGGGCACACCTTGTGCCAATAGCTACACCAATATGTTCCTGGCACATTGGGAACATGAAGTTCTCTTCAAAGTGGAGACATTTGTTAACAACGTAGTTTTTTATCGACATTTTGTTGATGACGTCTTCCTCCTCTGGCGTGGCTCTTCTATTGATCTGGAGTTGTTTTCTGAAGAGGTCAATAGTTTATGTGAGTGCTTAAAATTCACTATGACTTTTTTATGTGACAGGATTGAGTTTTTAGAATTGTTTATTGAGAAGCTCCCAGGAGTTATTATTAATACTGGGGTTTATCGTAAAACTTGTTTTAGGAAAACTTTACTTAGTAGATCTAGCATGCACCTCAATTATGTGTTTCGTAATCTAATACGTGGCCAAGGTATTAGAGCTTCGAGACTCAATCCATCCCCTGAGGGGTTTTACTCTGAAATCAGGCAGCTAGAACAAAGATTGGTGTCTCGAGGTTATGGTATTGGGGAAATTCTGGATATGTAATCAGACTTAGAAGACCTTAGACAAGGGAAAGCAGCTCCTTATTTTGGACCCGGAACTTTAGAGTTGGCATGTCCATCTAGTACTTTGAACCCGCCTGATGTTGTCAGGGTTCCGTTGTTTTTTACTAGAGATCAGAGAGCAGTATGTGATATTTTCCATCAATATTGGTCCATTTTGCAAGTGGACCAAGAACTAGGGAGTATTGTTGGTCCTAGTCCCACATTTGTTTTTAGGAATAGATTTAATTTAAAAAGGATGTTATGTGGTGATCAGAAGGTGGGCCATAGGTTGTCCAATATAGGGGTCATCCTACCATGTGGTAAATGTAATTTCTGTATGTATATTGATACCTCTGAGTCTTTTTTACATCCGGATCTCAAGAAGGAATTTGTTTTTAAGGTGAATGCTAATTGTCAATCATCTAATGTGGTATACCTTGCTTGCTGTTCAGTATGTCACTCTTTCTACATAGGGAAGACCAATCGTTCACTACGTGAAAGAATGACGGAACATATTTACAGTATTAGAAAGGGCATTGATTGTAATGCCCTTTCGAAACATGTTAGTGAAAGAGGTGAATCACACCATTTTACGTTTAGGGTGATTGATGTCATTTATCCCAGTATAAGGATTAGTGACATATGTAATTCCACAGAATTTAGGGAGAATAATTGGATAATTATTCTAAGAGCCCACAGAGGTGCTGGGTTGAATGAACGGGCGTCTATTAAGCCCTACTTGAAGAAACGTAGACTGCCCAAGTAGTTCTGTTTTGGGACCAGAGCATCCTGTTAGTTTATGATCATTGGAAGGATCCCTGGCTTTTTACCTTTGTGTTGGTTATATGTTTTTAAGAAGTGTTCTATGTTTAATTAGGCAAGCTGTGTCATTGGATGTTTTGAATATTTCAGTTTATATATATTGCCTTTGTTTTGTGTCTGTTTTATAGGTCTGAAGAAGCATTTTTATGTGAAAGCGCTTACCTCTGGTTTTTAATAAAACGTTTTTTACAGCTAATTCAGCTGCTGCTGCTGTGTTCGCTCTGTCAGTTTTTCGTGGATGTCTTTTGCAGATGTCTTTACCTGACATATCAATACAAAACTAATGTTTTACTGAAGGACCTGCCATGGCAACTCTGCTGATTTATGCTTTTGCCTTGTTTATGGCCAGACTGTTGGCAAGAAAAAAAATCTTGGCTGAAAATAAACTAGTCTTCCTTCACTCATTTTATAATTTTCATGTTTGGTGCTATCTTGGCATATGAATGACTCGTTCATCTTTATGTTATTCTTATGAGTAGTTGCAAGTAGTCAAAAATTCCACTTCACTTTTGAAATGATCAAAAACTGAAATTCAGAACTTTGAGAAGAAAATCTTAAAGTTGTCAACCCCCCCGTAAGCCTTTCTGATTCTTATACTGCCCTACAATTGATGTTTACCATTAGCAGGAGTATCTTTGTGGAGGTCAGTCTTGCTGGCAAAAATGTATGATAAGTATGATGCAATTTGGGGGGCGTGGCTAATGCTAATTAGCCATGTGCTAGCCACTGGAAATGCTAGTGGATCCCAATTTATTCCACTGAGTGATTTAAAGAAAACCTCAGCAGTCTCTAGAATTTCACTGCAGTGTACGATTAGCCCACAGAGTGCATGAAATGTAATGTTGATCTAGTTCAGTTATAACATGCCTCGAGCTGTGAGGTTTACATATTTAATTGAACTGTTTTGTTTGGCTATGATAGTATCATATCAACTAGAAAATAAGTTAATCAGCCCTATGGAGAATATTTACTTTGAAGTATGACATTTGTAAGGAAGTATGCATCAGTTCTGGGGTATCTGGCATTTTCCAATCCTCTGTGTGGTTTCTCTTCATCTGATCTAAAATACATGTTTCTGTTTTTTTTTTTCTGAATCACGAGTATGCTCACATATATATATATATATAGATATGGATATATATACATACATACACACACACACACACAAACACACACACACACATATATATATATATATATATATATATATATATATATATATATATATACACACTAACTATAGAATTACTCTGCCTTAGAATAACAGGAGTACTGTCATATACCCCTGTGTTGAACTTAGGGTGTCTTAATGTGTTGAACTTAGTGTATATTCATCTTCACAATTTCAGTTTTGTGGATCACATTTGTGATCTTTGGATTTCAACAAGAACCTGAGCCAAATGTTCAGACACATGGCAAGTCCAGGCAAGAATAATGTGCTACCAAGGAACCTAAAATATCATTGTCATTTAAAGTGTACCAGACATAAAGACACTGTGCTCAGTCTGTGTACTGATGACTCAAGTACGTTACAGATACGACACCTTCAGAAAACTTGATTTCAGGTATCTTCACATAAGTAAAAATATTCTGTTAGTTCAGTGCCTCCTCTAACAATCTTAATGGCTTTGGGGTTCTGGAGAACATTTGTGACAACCTGAATGATCACTTATAAAAATGACCCCTTGGACCTATTTTCTCTGGCTATTACATATGTCTTTGATGAAACCAGAAATGCCTTCCTGTTTATGCTGACGCTGTTTTCTTTTTTTCCTCTATCATAAAAGTTGTGGTATCTCAAAACCTCTACCACAAGCTTTTGACAATGTTCCATTACTACAGCTTGTAAGATCTTACTTGTCTTTGCCTATTCTCTACCATCAACTTTGTAAACAGCTGACCACTGATTTGATGCTATTTGGTAAGCCACAGATGTGCCAATTAATGTTGTTTTTTAGGTCTGTAAATCCTATGCTCATCTATGAAAAAAACTCTAGAGGTATGATAAACCATCTACCATTGAGATTGCCTTCACCTTTTTGTCAGATTTTTTGAATTTGAATTCAACCCTGAATTCAGCTCAGATGTAACTGCAGTGCCTGGTGTAATACATGCAAAGTAATTTGACAGTGTTCAAAAACAAAAAATCAAATATCCAGGTAAAGGTCCGGCTCCAAGTTGTTGTGTCTTTCGGCTTTTCCCGGTTAGGGGTCGCCACAGCGGAACTCCGGTCCGCTAATGATTGGTAGTTGATTTTTACGTACCGAGTTACCAGCCCTGATGGACAACCTTCAACGAAGGTACGCCCATTCACACATGTCTCCACGCAGAAGACACTGTAGCTGAGAATCGAACTGGACAGCGTCTTACTGTGAGGCGACAAACAGCTTTATAGGAAGTGCACTTTATTACACAAAAATAATAACCACTGTCGCAATAACCAAAACACTTCTTCAGACTACTACATAGTTAAAAATAAGGCAATTTAAAACTGTAATCCACCAATCACTTGAGTTGCAGTCTTTTTCATCCAATCACATGCTCATATCTATTCAGAAGGAAGCCCTGTAAAAAACATAAGTATATATACCTCTAAAGGCTGTTCAAATATATCAAAAACACTAAGAATAAGAATAATCAAAAGCAAACAAGCCTATACCTATTGACAAGACCATGAATATTTCATATAGTAAAAAATATTAATATATAATATTAATGTTTAAGTGAACGTGCTTTCAAGAAGGGTTTCAGGGACATCATTCCATTAATGCCAGGTGGCTTGTCAGCATTAAAATATAAAATCCACTTATGTTCTGCTATCTCTGTTTGATTTTGTATACCCCCCCCCCTCTTATTCCTTCTTCTATTATTTCTAAAACAAAAAAAAATAAAAATATGTTCAGGCCCTTCTTTCTGCATGTGTTGTGCTAGAGCATTGGTATCTTTCAATTTTTGATATCTCTATAGTGTTCTAAAATACGTTCTTTCAAAGAATGATTCATTTTACCTACATAAAAAACATAACAAAAAATAGTGAATTATATCACAGTTAGTTATTTGCTTAGGTTGCCAGTGTTCTGAAATAGCTCTTTTCCAATGAAGTCATATTGGTTGTTAGATAAAAATACTTGGGTCATTCTTCTGGAGTAAAAAGTGCTTTGTGATGAGATGAAAATATTATGTATCAAAAAAGAGTTGTAAGAGCGCAGTAGTTGTTCTAGAACTGAGCCATATTGCCTTCCTCTATCCTTTTTCGGTTTACGTTTTGCACATATGTAATTCTGGTAAGTAGGAAACATTGGTCTTATACTGGTATGACTGATAGCATGCACTAGTAAGTATTTAAAACAAGATTGCATCACACACTCTTCATTTCCTACTTCAAATCTGCTAGCAGCTCCACACTGTCATTACCAACTAATTCATCATGTCATGTCATCTTTAAACTGAGAAAGGACAACATTTTTTTAACTTTTAACATCGGATCTGAAATGATATTATCCTAGTAGATGATTTTTTAAACCTTTTCACTTGTTTAGACCTGATATGCAATGATTTTTAGTACTGTCATCTTTGTGCAATGTGGTCTATTGAGGCATATGCATGCAAAGAAAGGAAAGTACCATAGCCCTGTCAGTTCCATGGTGACATAATCAAAGTACTCTCTAGTGAACATGGCAGTCATCATATAGAGACATAAGTTGCAGTATGGATGGTTACATGAAGTAGACCCAGTAACACAAGCAGGTAACATGAACAACTTAATACTTGTCCACGCATGCAACAAAGTGTCTGTCTCATGCACACTAGGTACAGCTAATAGCTTATACAAGAGTTTCCCAGCCAAGTACCTTATACGTTCATTGTATAACTGGGAAGAAAATAGGGAAAATAGTTTAGGAAAAAATAGGGAGGAGCAAGTTAGAAGTATATACAGAAGGACAATGGGTGGGAAAAAGTTATATGGTGAAGGGAAGTAGTTTTTTGGGTAGGAAAAGCACCCTTTGTTAATAATAAGTAAAGAAAAAAGGATAGGGCAATGAAAGCAAGGTCACATCAATGTAAGTTATAGGGAAAGCAGCACACAAAGACTGATGGGGAAGGTGCTAATACAGAAGGGTAGGGGCACAAAGGAGAGGTGGTGATAAATATTGAAAGTGAGCAGTTGGTAATGGGAAAGACTGGACAAGAAATTGGTGTGGGTTATGGACACAGAGATAAGGAGAACATCAGGATGGGTTATAGAGTGTGGTGAGGATTGCCTACCAAACTGCACTACTGGTGAACCCAACCACATCAGTTGCCTCTATTTCTGGCATCATGGCTGAATGCAGGCAGTGCCGGCTCAGTGGTTGGGGCCATGTCTCCACCGCATGCATTAGGATTCAGTCTAATGAGTCAATGTGTGTGTCTAACTGCTGGTCCACCTCCCCCTGCACCATCCTATGCAGATCTTTCTGGGTGACCCAAGCGTTCCCCCAGTGCCACTCCCCAATGAGGACCCTGTAATCCCTGCTGGAGAAGCAGCACCAGGGGCCAGCTGTGAGTCCTTCTGGTCACTCTCCATGGGATGACCTTTAAAACCTTACAGAGAAGTAAGCATAGAGCATGCTGGAGAACCAACAGGTGATGGCAAGCTGGGTGCAGTTTGGGGTAGATGCCGGTGTTTCACATTCTACATCATTGCTGTCACTGCAGAAGAAATAAATGTAAATGGAGAGAAAAAACAACAAAGGACAAATAATAAAACAGCTGATGATAAGGAGAAAGCAAAAGACAAATACAACAATAATATTAACATATGCAGTACTGTGGATGATGTGTCCTGCAAGGAGATCATACAATCAGGACCTGGTTATCCTGGGGCATACCCAGTCACTTGTATGCTTGACAACTGACACAGTCTTGGAGTGGGATAGCACTGTGTAAGGGGTATCATAGCATGGCTTGAAAAACAGCACAGTGCATATGAACTGAATAGCCCAGTGGGGGTGATACTATGTGTCCATGCCATACCCACAAAGATGGGATGCATATCACAGGATGACACTATACCACACTTCCAAACCCATGCAATTCTACCAGCAAAAGCTGACACATGCCTGTATCCAGCTTACAGAGGTACACTTTCCAGCATGATAATCAGAGAAGTTCATGGATGGCCTCAGGGGCTGTGCCTATGCAATGAGCTGCCATGCCTGATGCAGTGATGGGCATTGGGTAGGGCAGTAATGCAGTCTTAAATGACAGGTAGACTTGATCAATGTATATATCCTGCATATCAAAAACAATGGTATGGGTCACTCGCATATAAATTGCTCTAGTGGTAACCTAGTGGAGACCAACACCTTCACTGCATGGTTACACACCTGGCACTTCCCTCTGCTGTATAAGTGCACTGTCAGGAATATGTGGCAATAAGCAGGTTGGTGACACAGTTATACAAGCAATTAACACAATATACTTTCTAAGACAAGTTATAATCAATGCTAACAGTGTTTAGCAGCATGCTAAACAAGGCAATTGCTGGGTCAAGCAGTTGTAACATAAATATAATTTACACCAGCAATATAGTATACATAACCTTACTCCTGTCCTGGACAGATGTGCTTGCCTCTTCTGGCATGTAATATTTTATTTATTTATTTGCAGTTGGTTTACCCGGATGGTCCATTGGGCTAAGATAGCCCATTTTCAATGGAGTCCTGGGGAGAAAAGCTCCAAAGCATACAAATATACAAACATTTTTGATAATAAACATGCAGCAGAATACACAGCATGTAATAAACACTTTTGTACAGTATACAAGTACAAATAGAAGCATGATTTTAGATACAATTTAAAGGAAGAACAAGCATAATAAGTAGTATTTGTGAAAGTAGGTTCTTACAGTGATAAGAGAAAAGAAAGACAGTTTTTAGTTACTTTAGAAGTAAAGTGAACTGGTACTGCGAGAGAGGCTGTGTTTCAGATTTGGTTTATGTAGGAGGAGTAGTACAGTAGCATTCCCAGTAAGATGTTAGGTGTGAGTGGAGCATGGTTTTAAAGGAGGAGTGACTGCTAGTGGAATGGATCAGTGGTGGCAGTGAGTTCCAGAGGTGTGCTTAAGAAAATGATAATATACGTTTACCTGGTGGGCAGGCAGGTTTGTGTAGTTCAATAAGATTTTGAGTGTTTGATCTTAGGAGTTTATGAGGTATGTGCATTTTAAAGGTGGAAGCTAGAGAGGGGCAGAGTGAGGGAGAGAAAATAAGTTTGTGAGCTTGGATGAGTTGGATATAAGTGAGATAGTGGGACAGCTGTAGCCAATTCAGTTTATGAAGAGCAATACAGTGGTTAGTGGAACATCGGTGACCTATGGCAAATTTTGAGATTTTATTGTAGCAGGAGGTTAGTTTGGCCTTAAGGGAAGACTGTAGGTTAGTAAGGAGTGGGTCACCATAAAGGAGAGATGGGATGAGGTATGTGGTGGAGAGAATTAGTTTGGTAGAAGAAGAGATGTAGCGATTGTGATGATATAGCATTCCAAGTTTCTGATGTCTGAATGTAGGTGAATATCGAACTTCAGCTGGTCATCAATGAGCACACCGAGTAATTTTGCATTGGATACTATTTCAAGAGGAGTATTATTATGACTATTGATGATGAATGTGTCTTCATCAATGATGGTGGTCTTAGAAGGGGTAAATATCTTGAGTTTGTTTTTTGTTGCATTAAGTGCCAGATGATTATCTAGCATCCATTTTTCAGTAGAGGAGAATGCATCTTGAGTTCATTTTATGAGAGTGGGAGTAGAAGTAGCAGAGCAAATAATTGTTGAATCATCAACATATTGAATACGTTTAGTTTTGGGAATGGCATGGTGGAAGTCATTTATGAAAATGTTAAACAGTAGTGGCCCTAAAATGGAATCCTGAGGTACTCCAGTTGGAGTGCTTAGGAATGGGGAGCTAACATTCTTCCACTTAACTGATTGTTGCCTATCAGAGAGGTAACTGGTGAACCAATTAATTAAGGAAAAGGATTGATTTAGCTTGGAAAGTTTAGTTAGTAGAATATTGTGAGAGATAGTATCGAAAGCCTTTGATAGGTCTAGGAGAATAGAGGAAACTGTACAGCCAGTGTCACGGGCTTAGTTGATGGCTTCTAAGAAGGAGAGGAGGGCAGTGGTGGTGCTGTGACCGGGCCTGAATCCATGTTGTGTGGGAGTTAGTAGTTGATTGTTTATAAGGTAGGGTAAGAGTTGTAAATGTATAAATTTTTCTAGCAGTTTGGAGATGGGGGATAGGATAGCAATGGGTCAAAAACTGGAAACATTGCTATTGTTTTCTCCTTTGTGAAGATGGATAATAAAGGCTTTTTTCCAAACTTGTGGTACATAGCTTTCATTGATTGATTGGTTGATTAGAATACAGATGGGGAAGGCTACAGCTTCTGCGCTGATCTTTAGGAAGTAGGAAGGGATATTGTCAGGGGCATTTGAGCATGGCTTCAGGTTTGATATGAGTTTTCTTATAGTAGATATAGGGATGGAATTCATACAGAAAGTTGGGGGTTGGGTGGAGGAAGCAGTAGAGGGGGGATGAGCTGGAGGATGATAGAGGTGGGCATATTGGATTGTTGGAGAAGGATTTTGTTAGTTTGGCAATGGAATCAATGAAGAAAGAGCTGAATTGTGTGGCTAAATCAATGCCAGGGGCATTTGGATCTGGGCAGAGGTTTTCTTTTTTACCAGGGTTGAGGAGAGAGGTAATTCCGTTCAGAATTGTTTTGGGTTTGACTTATGGTTGTTTTGGAGTGTGGAATAGTAGGAGTTACGGTCTGACATGATGAGCTTTTTTGCTTTGTTACGAAGTGTTTTGTATTCATTATGGGTAATGGGAGTTTTGTATATATATATATATATATATATATATATACACATATATATATATATATATATATATATATATATATATATATATATTATTCTGTTATCTCATCAGCAGCTGAAAGACAAACACCAAAAGAATAATAAGCACAGTGCACAGACGTTCAACAAAACTGACTGCAACCTGTGCAATGATGTCTAGATATACAACAACAATAAGCAGGGCATTATACTTACAGTAATACATTGGCACATATTCCATAACTTGTTCTTATTCCTGTTGTTGCAGAAGGTTTGAGTGATGCTTTTTCAGATCACTGCATTGATCAATGTATCAGTGCCTGCACTATTCATCAGAGTGGGTGATGCCTGTAATATGTTTGACCACACAGAATAATGGTTGCCAGATAGTCATCTCTCACCACACAGAAAAATGACTTCCAGGCATCCACTTTGCACATGGGGACCTCATAAGAGTTACCTAACAGGTGCTCCTGGAGGTGTACATGCAGCAGGTAAAGAAAAAAAATCTTAATTTCCCTATGACACCATACAGGAGCCATCTACAAATCAGTCCTTGAAGATGCTATAGCTGTGTGTTAGGTTGAAGCAGGAGTGAACCTAATAGTTTAGCTGTGTGGACATACACCATGGAAAACACACAGAAGCACATCAACTGGTAGCATGGCAATGCAGCACAGCATGAGGGATCTTGGCCAATGTGCATTAACATGACCGCAGTGGACATGCATGTGTAGGGGACTTTGATGCCTGCATGGCACATGGTAATTTACTGCAATAAACATGTGCCCCAACACACAGCTGCATCCATAACTAACATAGCATTGAGCCCTTATATGCCATTTGGAGGTTGTTAAAGGCCAGCTGGTGTGTGGATTCATGGAGGTAGCCTGGGCATGCACAGTATGACCACTATGCATGTGCATGGGTAATCACTGGCCCCATAGTAAAAGACACACTGTGTTACAAGAGTGATTCAGAAACATTCTAACATAGTTGCTTATTTAGTATAATTACTGCTCTTATAGCCAAATATTAACACAATAAATCCCACAGGAAACACTGTGAGCCTCATCATGCTACTACCCGACAGAATGCAGTGCAATAATGATTTGAACAGGAAGTCACAGATCTACTGTTGTGGTAAGGAGACACAGACTTGCAGCAGGTGTTAGAGCAGATTGCAGTCTTATACTTGGTTATGTGTGTGGGGGTAGGTTTGCTCAACAGCAAGCTGCCTAGGCTTCAGACACTGTTATTAGAGTGGAAAAGGAGATTAAGAACAGACACTACCCAGCATTTTTCATTGGCAGACTGTGTGTGGCTCTGATAAATTACAAGAATCACCATAGCAAAACTATTAGGAGCCAAAAGACAGTGTGTGTGTGACAACACAAGTACTTCTTCAAGGATTGGGTACCATGCAAAGACGTAAGGTGGTGAGTGTGGGAGAACTTCCTACTTTAGGCTGGCTGCAGATGTTTGAACACGAGACACACATCTTTGTTGCCTGTAGGTCACAGCTGTGCATCATAGGCTCATGTAACAGAAGTATGGGTATACACTGATACAGATGTATTCATGTCCACATGGCCTGTTAAACACACAGTGCAAGCATGATACATGCACATGGTACATGTCTTGCATGGGTGTTAGACACATGCAGGAGAGAGAGATAAATGTGCCAAGGCAATGACTGTAGTTCTATTTTCCTGTGTGCAGGTATTACAGTGGGTCCAAGACAGCATCAAAGACTGCAGAAATTCACACTAGTAGAGACAGAGGTGTTGCTACAGCACCAGGCCATATAAATGCATGGAAGATGTATCTTTAGCAGTAACAAAGGAAACAGGGTGTTTCAAGACAATATTGCAGGACAGTGTAACAGACATGAATCCATTGGATAGATACAACAGATATATGAACAACATACAGGTAGTGCAGTGATGGAACGTGTGTCACTGACATGATCCATCATGACTGTACAAAAAACAATGCCACTGCCCATGGATAGACACAGTGATGCTCTATCATTGCAGAGCACCCTAACAAACATGAATGAACTGTGCTGTCACTGTATACATACAGTGACAGGCTGATACATTCTGAGAAGTATTTTGTACCATATTTTAATTAAATAAGTATGATAACAACACTTAATTAAATGGAAACAATCCCATACAACAAAACAAGCTAGAAATAATTTTCTGCACATATCACAATGATGCAGCAAAAATTATCAAGAAAAAACAGGCTAATGTCCTAGCATGTCAACATCAACCTGGTACATTTCTAATTATAGTCTTTGCTTGTTCTAGTTGACATTACACAGTCATTGAGCTCTGCGGTTTCGTAAGAGTGTCTTAATTGCATGTAATATAGACCATTCATAATACTTTGAAAGCTTCTTGCAAAAGAATGCATTTGCAGCATACATTCACCTTACAAAGAATGCCGGTTTATAAGGTCCATGCTTCCTATAATTTCTCTTTTTACATGGTGCAATTATTCAGACATAATTGGAAATGTAGGAGGAAGAAACTGAGAAGCTAATCTATAACAGATAACAGAGAATGTGGCAGGCAGTTAAGTTTTAAAGGTGAAAGAGTAAAAAAGCATAAAGTGTGATTGAACAGGCATTGCTGTAAAATACAGGACAATTCCTAGATTTACTACAGCAATAATTTCAATGTCTTTTGCTCCACAGAGATTGAGACAGCTGTTTGTTTCTGCAGTGTCTATCTGCGGGCAGTATAATGTTTAATGTGGCTTGATTATTGATGTATTTAAATTTTTAGAACTGCTAAGTAAATCTAAGTTATTTTCATCACGTCAATGGATAGTATGAGGTATACGATTAGGTTAACAAGATATCTGCAGATCAGAATGAACATGAAAGCAATGAGCAGTGCAAATAAAGATATAACCTAAATATAATGGCAAAAAGGTGCAAGCAAGCGTGTATCTTTGAAAGCAGTCATTGCATATGACAGAAAGGTATGTATTTATAGTTAACTAATAGAAATAACACATACATTTCAGGTACAATAGTAGTAACTAAGCTTTGCAAAAACACTTTTTTATTTGAAAGCAGGGTGTCTGTGGGACTCTGTTCACTGCATCTGTGCTTTTTAAGATTTATTATTTAAACCATGCACAAAATGACTTCTTGTGTTACTTATTTTATTTATCTTTACGTATATGTACCTTAACCAAGTTAGTTCCCATAAGGCAGGTCCATACTAATCAGTGGAAATTTGTCAAGATGCTGTTCCTACCAGATCAGGCAGATGTGATCTTGTTTTAACATCTCATCCAAAAGACAGCAGGGTTATTTGGGGCAGATGGGACCTTCGTTTAACATGTTATCCAAACAACAGCACACTCAGGAGAGTAGCACCACTATTGTTCATAGATTCATGATCTCCTATGAACCTCTGGAACCTATGATGGACTGCATTGTCAGTACTGCAAAAAAAAAAAATCCAAGCACCTGGTGTAGAGATACAGCCAGTCTTTTTATCTTTCACCTGTAATGTTAAAGGTAATACCAGTTCAGCCAATGACACTATTTGTAATAAATCAAAAGAGCCGGCAGAGTGAATGCTCAACGAAAATACAAGCACAGAGATAAAAATAAAAATAAACGCCGCTGAGCAAAACAATGGAGGATAACAGTCACATAAATCTCCAGAATCCAATGGCCAATGAAATCAATAATCCAGATGCAAGCAAAACTTGTAGAAAAGCAGGTTTATTTGTAAAAAACAGGTGAGCGCTTTCGCAATAGCTTCTTCAGACCTAAACACATAGAACATCAGAAAACACTACTTTAAAAAACCAAAAAGGCGCCAAAATCCTGTTCACTTCTTAAAGGCATATGACTCATTAAAAACATCATATAGAAGTACCTATGAACTACTAATAAACAGGGCAGCATATAAATGCTTTTAAATAAAACTATTAATACAGACAACCATCATTATAATAAATAAAAGAAAAATATATAGAAGAACATGACAATATGCATAACATTCATAAAACATCTATGCATATACAATGGGTCAAAAAGAACCTATTAGCCACAATATAAAAATAAAATTCTAACAATGGACGTAGGGGAACCCTTCCATTGAGACCTGGGGTGGTATCAGTCCATTGTTGAAATCCAGGAGGTTGTTGGCTAAGAGATGTTAAGAGGCTTAGAATTTTATATTGTGGCTAATAGGTTCTTTTTGACCCATTGTATATGCATAGATGTTTTATGAATGTTATGCATATTGTCATGTTCTTCTATATATTTTTCTTTTATTTATTATAATGATGGTTGTCTGTATTAATAGTTTTATTTAAAAGCATTTATATGCTGCCCTGTTTATTAGTAGTTCATAGGTACTTCTATATGATGTTTTTAATGAGTCATATGCCTTTAAGAAGTGAACAGGATTTTGGCGCCTTTTTGGTTTTTTAAAGTAGTGTTTTCTGATGTTCTATGTGTTTAGGTCTGAAGAAGCTATTGCGAAAGCGCTCACCTGTTTTTTACAAATAAACCTGCTTTTCTACAAGTTTTGCTTGCATCTGGATTATTGATTTCAATGACACTATTTATTTTTCTTTTTTTAACTCTTCCTAACTTGCATAAATAATATAACTGTATCAGGTTTATTTGTATTTTCAAAGAACATGGTCCAACAACAACAGCAGCAGCAACAACAACAACAACAACAATGTAGTCAGCCATGACTGGATCAGAGTTTGTAAAGACAAACTGTAATAATTAGCTAAGAGAGCACTCTAAACAGTGTCAGGCATTTGGCTGTATACAGGTTTATGACAATGAGCTATGAATTGCAGACTTACAGTTATTATAAGGGAACTACTGACTGTAAGAGTCCAGGTTTGTTACAGCTGTTTGTAAGCTATGGCATGCTGCAATGTAATATACATAGTTGCAGGTTTCCTTATTTATTGTGTAGGCTAGCATTTATTGCTCATATTGAACGATTCATGAAGTGCTTTATATAGGACCTATCTTTACTTGTATGCAATCACTTCCTGGTGGTGCTCTGTTTGGTTCCACATGCCTACATACATCAGGGAGGGGTTACTCAGAGGAATCAGATGAAGGGCTAAAGCCTAATTTGTAGTGGACAAAATAGAGGAAAAGTTAAACTAGAACAGAAACTAATAGGATAGGGATAATGTACTGGCTTGTGTAAAGCTTTTATTTTTCATTAAAAATCAAGGGGTTCATGAGTGAGTAAATGATGATATGACTGTTCTTAGAGGACCAATATGGACTGAAGCTGGAAAAAAAAATCCCTTTGTTATCTTGTCATGAAACTTTATACAATCTAAACTTACCAGCAGCACAAAAACTACTTATTACTGATTTTATTTATTTATTTTTCTTACTCTGTATATCTTCATGAAGGCAGACATCCTTAGATGACCTTGTTTTCTGAGAAAGCTACTTTTTGCCCATAGTGGACTGTGGGGACACAGCTGATGACATTACTTTGCTTTAGTCTTTCCTGTCAAATCACATTTTAATTATTTAGAATGGAAGTAGAGAGAAATATTGTTCAGTATGAGAACCCTCAGTAAGTGCCAGTGACTGATTTGCAGTAGCTCTTACATCTTTGTATCCTATATGTGTGTTCCACAGTTTGAAAAAAAATGTTTTTTTTTTCAGAAGTTTAATGAAATAGCTAAGTAACATAACATATAACATAACATAACATAACTTAACTTAGCATTTAAAAAAATGAATTTAGTGAGTTTCAGGACCTGTGTACCTCTTAACTTCCTTTCCTGAGACAGCCAGATAACATATCTTCTGGCTTGCAGAGCTAATTATCGAAGTTGCTCTCAGCTGTTTTTTACCTTCGTTCAACAAAAGACTTGATAGATTTATAGCCAGCATATGTAGGTGTGAATTACACTACATATCTCTATATCTTAATGGGTGTGAAAAAACAAAAAAGAGCTACACGTATTTTGCTATTTGTGCTTTCTTTGGGAAGAATTTTTCAAATGTGATAGGAGAACTCATGTGGGTGGCCAGGGTGGTGCAGCAGTTAGCATTGCCGCCTCACAGCAAGAGGTTCTCCGGTTCGATCCTTGGCTGGGGTGCCTTCTGTGTGGAGTCTGCATGTCCTCCCTGTGGTGGCGTGGGTTTCCTCTGGGTGCTCTGGTTTCCTCCCACATCCCAAGACATGCTACAGGTGGATTGGACACTCTAAATTGGCCCTAGGTATGAGTGTGTGCGTGCCTTCTGTGGAAGGTTGGGCGCCGGGCTGGCAACTTGACACTGTAAAACTCCACTGCCAATCATGAGCGGACAGGTGATCCGCTGTGGCGACACCTAACCAGGAAAAGCCGAAAGAAGAAGAAGAAGATAGGAGAACTCATGTAACAGCATGGGCGATAAATTCCTAGAGAAAATATCATGATATTTCATTCAAATCCAACACACTACACACTGAAAAGCTAAATAAGATGTATGTATGTATGCCACAGAGGGGAAGAAACTGATAAGTATTGCTTTTTAATATCTATAAACATAGGGATAATTCTGTAGGAAAGAAATACACTCTGGGGAAAGGCAATTTTGTGTTTAGGGTGTAGTTGTCCTTTAAGCATAGAGTGCAATACTCCTGAATTTGGTGACCAGGTTGATTCATCCATTAGAAATAGAATTATGTGTTAACTTAGACATGACCAGACAAGGGGAAGATTATTAAAAGAAATAAATTTGATCATGAAAGAGACAATTGAGTGGTCTAAATTTCTAATATCCAGACTAAAATTACAACTGAGAAGTTGGAAGCTTATAAAATAAGGACTTTAAGGAGGAAAGATGGCAAAATGAAACATATAAATGCAAATAATACTAAAAACACACCGTCTGCAATGTTTGGGGAGCTAGTAATCATTTTGCTAGAGTCTCTTAAAATTGAACCAGTACTGCGATAAACTATTAAAATCTGAGAAGCAGAAAGCATTGCAAATCTGAATGTTTCTGGATACCCTTTAACTGCAATCAGTTAACAGGCCATGCTTCACACACAGTTAGTGCATACAGTAATTGTGAGAATTAGGGTGTGCATTCAATTCAAGCTGGTAATAATAACAAGGATGGTTATTCATAAAGAAATATACAGAATAAAGGCAAATTGGTTGCAGATGAATACTGGTGCAGAGTGCAAACATAATGCTAAGTCCTAGTTTTAATCCCTGAATTTACAGTGATGTGTATAAGATTGCATTTATGCTATTTTTTTATTGAGGCAATGAATAAAGATATGTAAGTCTGGCTAATCTATGTATGCAGTTATAAGAATTAGAAGCTGTTGTTCCAGATTGTGTCTGTATTACGTTTTGCTAAAGTAACCAAATATTATTGACAGAGATGTATATGTAGCAGATGGCAGGTTGAAAAGAATTTTGTGCAGATGAGATGCAAAATTACTCATTATTTACAGCAGTTTATAACATAAAATAGCTAAAATTCAGAGTAGTCAATGTGATAACAGTGAAAACATAGACAGGATGTGCAGATGTTCCCTTGATGTTCTTCGTGTTTCACTGTTGCAGTCATTACATTTGGGTTATCTGCTTGCAGGTAGCCCTCAGTCGGCCTGATTAACAAAGTCTTGGGTCCTGCGTCGATTGTTGTCCCTTCTTCCATGACGTCAGGTTGTCACGGGTATAAAGCATGCAGCTGATGCAATTGCATCAGTCTTTCTTGCCGTGTGGTGCCCAAAGCACAAGCAGTTCGCAAGTGCCGGTCAGTCGACTCCTGAAATTTTCGTTTTCGAGTTTTAGAACCGAAGTCTTCAACTAAAG
The DNA here is from genome assembly GCF_019279795.1 of Protopterus annectens. Classification (NCBI taxonomy): domain Eukaryota; kingdom Metazoa; phylum Chordata; order Ceratodontiformes; family Protopteridae; genus Protopterus; species Protopterus annectens. The sequence continues at coordinate 150,131,012 of NC_056738.1, read as the reverse complement.
CTAAGTACCCCATTGGGGAAATGTTTTCTTGCTCCTTACCGATGCCAATTTTCTCTAAATCCAGAGCTGGCTTTGCCACTGTAGTCTTGCAGGGCCTTATAGCTGGTACTAATGCTATCTAAATTCCTCCTCCCAAACATAGCTTTGGGAATCTACCCAAATATAATGACTGCAACAGTGAAACACGAAGAACATAGTACAGTTGTGTACACTTACCATAAATGTAGATGTTGGAGTGTATTCACTGTTGCAGTCCTGGTTACCCTCCCTCCAGCCCTCTAACTTCTTTTGGCTATACATCTACCTTCCTTTACTATGCTTAAAAGCCTTTTTGGTGTATTTTCTTTTTTGATGGAGGTATATCATTGTAATGTTATATTTAATTGCTCCCCATTAGGGGGGCACCTGACATCTGGGGCAAGAAAAACTGATGTAATGGTGTCGGCTGCATGCTTTATACCCCTGATTACCTGACGTCATGGAAGAAGAGACAGCAACCGACGCAGGACCCAATACTTTGTTAATCAGGCCGACTGAGGGCTACCTGCAAGCAGATAACCCAAATGTAATGACTGCAACAGTAAATAGACTTGAACATCTACATTTATGGTAAGTGTACACAACTGTACTTTCTACATACCCTTTCACAAAGAGCAGTTACAGACATGTTCAGAATGACTACTTCAGCAGTATTTAGACTAGAACATCACATAGGGAGTCCAAGGCTGAATCTAAGGAGGCAATGCAAGAATGTATATAATTGCAACTTTACTGAGAAAGAAGCTGAATTTTCAAGTAAATGTAGTAAAAAAGTATATTTGAATAATCCCTCATTACAAGTTCAGAAACATAAATCACAAAGTACAGAATGTGAGTTAAAGAATTCAGACGACATTCTGAAGAAATATGATTAACCTCTGAAGGATTCGATTGTCTGTAAGTTGTCTGTCATATAATGATTTTTCCTAACAAATTGTCTGTAATTCATGTTCTAAGAAGGATACCTTTCACAATCAAAGGGAAAATCTAAAGTGCATAGAACAATGGATGTTATAGTCAAATAAACCAAACCATCTGAATGAGTGAATAACACTATAAAAGTTAATGAAACAAAGTAAGGATATGCATCGATTCCCGAGACCCGAATAAGGGAATCAAAAAGAAGCATTATCCACTGTGGGATAAAAAAATGTGTTTAGGGTGTATGGGGAAAAAGGAGTGGCAACTTTGTCAAATGCCAAATTGTTTTTGGTCTTTGATGCAAACCAGAGGTTTTAGCATATCGTGTTGTATTAATGCAATTCCAAGTTTTGTACTTTCAGTAACAACTTCAGTAAATACAGATTTTTAAGTCTACCTTTTGGGATCTCTTCAGCTCGAGAAGTATCCAGAGGGCTTTGCTAACTATAATGGAAAGGATACATGGAGAAGTAAGCATAACTGGTGACATTCTAGTCTGGGGTATTACAATGCAGGAACATGATATGCCTCTAAGAGACTGCTTGGCACATTATAATATTTTGACTTGAAGCTTAAAGAAAGTGAAATGCCAAATTTTGGTGACACCTCTGAAGTACATAGGTCTTTCCTTAACTGCAAATGGGTTACAAACTAATGCTGAAATGGTAAAAGCTTTTGGTAACATGTAAAAATTCTGAATGCAGAATGAAATAGCTTACAGTTTTGATTCCAAGAACAGATGGAACCATTTTGTTGTGTAATGACTTTAGAAATCTCAATAGTATTATTATTATTTCATATGCTTAAGGTGGATAAACTGATTGTATGGAAAAGGAAGGCTAGGTTTCCAAGCACCCTGTTTTAATGAAAGACTACTGGTGAATTCCTCTAATGGAAGAAGCTTAGGGAAAAACTATATTTTAACCCCTGATGGCTTTTTTCAATATATGGACCACAGACATGAAGGCTGCTTTCCGACAACTGAAAGCACTTCATTCTTCAAGCCTGTGTTGACATCCCATCACCCCCCAAACTCTTTATAGTATATATGGATGCATCTGATGTAGCCTGGGTGTAACATTGTCTCAGGGGTTAGCTAGAGAGGAGCATTCTATCAGTTATTTGAGTAAACAATTAAGCATAACTGAGACTAAACATTTAGCTACTGTATGAAAGTGCTTGGCCATCGTGGGCTCTAGGATCATTAAGATGCTACTTACTAGACAGAGACTTCACCCTTATTGCTGCCTGTGCACCATTATAGTGGCTTCAACAACAAAAAGAGGACAGTGTTAAGCTATGTCACACAGCCTTACCTCTATAGCCTTTCCTCTTAAGAATACAATATTGCACCAAAGTTAACCATCATAAAGTATATGGTCTGCCTCAGGCCTACAGACCTTGCCTAGGGTCTGAAACCAATGGTTTCAAGTGTGTGGGGATAAAATGTAACATCACACAATGGTTTCTAACAAACAAGCACATGTCTTTGTCCTTAAAAGTTTTTTTGTGTCAAAATACTATTACTAGATGCATTAGATAAAACTTTAAGGAAAACACCAGATATTACAGTGAACTCTGTTCAGGTGTTGACCAGAATGGGTCTGGACAGCCTATGTGAGACATCACAGAGCATATTCAAAGGAGTTTGGAGGTGTTGTTGAAGTTAATAGAGTGTATCATCCTGGCTGTGGAGAAGGGACATACCAAAAGAAATGTTTTACTGAAGAAAATTCCTGGTTACTAACTATTGCTGGCAACTGACCAGAAGCAGAAACTATGTTTCAACTGTGAATGTATTCAGCACTTGAGGTATTGTAAGGCTATTATATTGTAAGACTGCATACATTATGGGCCAGATTCAGGAAGGCTTACACAGAGTTCAAGAGTAGTGTAAGCCTCCGTGTAAGCCTCCTGATTCAGGAACAGCCCAAATCTCCGTGTAAGAGACAGCTAACACATCTCTTACACGGACTGGGCGTGGAAATGCTCAATACCTCATTTGCAGCTCCAAGATATGCAAATGAGGTATTTGAGCGATCCAGGAAGCCAAAACCAGTCCGTGTAACGGACGTGTTAGCTGCAGAAATGTACTCAGCTGACAACTGAGTACATTTCTGCAAAATTAAAAACGGAGCTATGTCAGCTCCAAATAAAGGGTGCATATGTTTCATTAAGCATGCCAATGGCCAAATATGTGGCCATTGGCATGAAAAAGTGTTGCAAAAATAAGTTATATAACTTTTTTTTTTCACGGGATTTTGTGTTTAACTGCAGCGCACACCAGCATAAGCGGGTGCGCTACCTAAAACTGAAAACCGAAGCTTATAAGCCCACAATTGTGGGATATATGTATTACATTGAATGTCAATGGAGGGACTTGCAGACCAAAAACAATATGGCCTCCGTTCAGTGGTTGTCAAGGGGGGGAAGCTCCGTGTAAGACATGTAACTAAGCATTACTAGGCAATCCTATGTAAATGAGGGTTACAATACTGAATCACACTGCCACATAGGTAATGAGCACTTTCTGAGTAGTGTAAGAGTTAGAGAAGGGGGAGGAACAGAGTAAGAGGTAGGTGACATCACGGGCGAGAAGGATAGTAATAAATGTACCAGATTGGAGGGCAATGTAAGGTAACAGATGACAGACAGACATCAGGGAGGGAGGTGTGTTCCAACAGAACACTAGGAAAGTCAAGAAATTGAGGGTGTATGCTATCCCTACACTCAAAGTTTCTTGATATACGTGCATGCGCGCGTGTGCGCGCGTGTAAGGCAGGTTCAACATGTGGGAGCGTGTTGCAAACTGTTTACAATGGTTTGCGCGGGCGTGCACGTGTGTAAGGCAGTGTGTGTGCGTTTTAGCATGAATCAGCTTAGCTAACACCGTGTAAGGATGTGTGCGCGCGTGTAACACCGTGTAAGGATGTGTGAGCGCGTTTAAGTGACTGTGAGCGTGTTTAAGTTGGTGTGCACATTGCTCCCCCTCAGGAAACAGAGAGGAAACAGGAAACAACTAAAATCCAGGTAAACTGCCAGAGGATACTACTGGAGTTAATTGGTGGAAACAATTAGAAGCAGGCAATTACACAGGCAGACTAGAAGCCCAACCCAGCACTTAAAACACTGCAAGGAGCAGTGCAGGCTGTTTCTCACAACAGATACTGCCAGAAACTAAGCTATCAGAATTGAAAACGGAAAAAAGCTGAACTCAGAGCAGAAATGCTAGGGGCTGCCATAGCTATTATAGTCAGGCATAGGCGAATTGCTGAGGGTGGTGACAATGCAGATGCTGACAGACAACCCAGAGTGAGGAGAAGGAGAAGAGTATACAGGCCCAGGGTCACCTACCATGGGTTACATGAGCTGGAGATAGTAGAGCGCTATAGAGTGGACAGAGAGCTCCTGCAGCAGATTGTTGAGCTGTGCAGGCCACGCCTCACACACAGAACCAACAGAGGGGAACCCATCCCAGTGGAAACCAAGGTATGTGTTGGCCTAAGAATACTAGCAACAGGTACCTTCCAGAGACCAACTGGCGATATGATGGGGATATCACAGGCATCAGCCTCCAGGGTACTGCACCAGTTCCTGGATGCCATGTCACCACATGTCAGTGATCATATATATGTCCCTAATGACCGTGAGGTTGTGGCCAGCAATATGCGTCTCTTCCAGCAAATAGCGGGATACCCTGAGGTGCTGGGTGCAATAGACTGCACGCACATATGCATCAAAGCACCAGCCGGTGAGCGGGGTAGAGCCTACATTAACCGCAAGGGATACCCCTCCATCAACTGCAAGGTCGTGTTTGATGCCCAGGGCATAATAATGAATGTGTGTGCTGGCTGCCCTGGGAGCTACCACGATTCCCACATCTGGCATCTGACGCAGCTGTACCAATAATTTGCCAATGGGGACTTCCCACACGGACACCTAGTGGGGGATGCAGGTTATGCACTTGAGCCGTGGCTGATGACACCCATCAGAAATGCACACACACCTGAACAGGATCGCCATAATGAAGCACACGCACAAACACGTAATATCATAGAGCGTGTGTTTGGGCTGCTCAAGTCACGGTTCCGGTGTCTGGACACGTCTGGTGGAGCTTTGCAGTACACACCAACTACATGTACCCAAATGATCATGATATGTGCTATGCTACATAATATGATCCTGCGGAAACAGCTGCAGCAGGACCAGCACAGGGCTGGGCCAAACATCCCCACCATTGCCAAGGCCACCACAGGCAGGGGGTGACTCGGAGGAGGAACAACCTGACCTTGTCCCAGTAGGCAGAAGGAGGCGTGCCCAGTATGCCCTGGCCTTGGCAAAGAGGCAACGCATAGCACATACGCTTGGTCAGTAGGAACACTGGGACTGATATCCGCTCTGACGCACTCATACAGTAACAGGGATGCCTAACATGACACAACCTGCTTCCAAGCGTACAGGGAGTTTAGTATGTGTATCCGACAGAGGTGGCCCTGCAGCACCACCTGAGGCATGAATGCCATGTGTTAAGTAATGTAATATCATGTACAATATGCACACCTGAGGACCCCAACTAACATCCATATCCACGCATATGACCCTGCGGAAACAGCTGCACGTCATACAGTGATGTACATGTGCAAAAACATGGAACAAGATACAAAATGAGGGTGACTAGCAATAAATAGCATGGATAACCACACACCCATGTTTGTACCACAACAAGAAGCAACATGGAATAGCCATGGTCAAAACCAATGGCTAAAACCGACTACTACTATATAGCCTGCTGCAGACCACTGTCCTAATAGCAGGAACTGCCCCAGGCCTATGTCCATAGGTTCATAGGTTCATACTAGGCTATCTGCCCTAGGGCATTATTAAGCCTAGCCCAGAGTTTTGTGGCTTCTGCCACCTGCAAGTTGATGGATAATATGCCCATTATTTTGCTGTGCCTCTGTCAAGCAGTGATACTGAGGTTATCCCTGGGGTATACCTGCAATCTCCCATCCATTGGTCAAGATCTCACTTGAACAAAGCCAGTGAGGTGCTCAGCCTCACATGTACCAGGATGTTGTTCCACAGCATATGGACTCTCTGGGTGATGAATCTGTCCCTCCAGCACATCCTATTAATATCTGTGTTGAGGTTTAGGTCTCCTGCCCTTGTAGTTCTGATGGATGTAGAGGTCTTGAGGTGAAGCATGTTCATTAATTCTGGGTTGGACATAGCCTTGTATGTCAGGCACAGGTCACCGCTGAGCAGACAGTAGCGACTGAATACAGCTGGAATTCCTTCAGTCGGGCAGCATAAGAAATATGTTTGAGACCCTTTCACCTCCTGTCGAGGAATTTGTGGGCCCATCCAATCTGAATGGGGCATTGTATGCAATCATTGGTCTGATGAGTGATGAGTACAGGGGAACAATGACCTCCCTTGATCTAGATGTGAATCACTGCATGATGAGGTGGCCAATGTAGAAGGCCTTCCAAACTACCCTGGCAATGTGAGTGTCAAACAAAAGGTCACTGTCAACCTGGGTGCCCAGGTCCCTGATAACCTACGTTGTGCTTAGAGGATTGCCACCTAGATGGGAAGTAGTGGTAACCTTGTTCTTCCTGAAGGGTATGGCTATGCATTGTTTAGTGTTTAATGTAAGGCCATGGCTGTGGCACCAGTTATCTGTGTCTATGAGACCCTTCTGAAGTATGTCTGTGTCAGATGGGTTTCCAACTATGCTTCCCAGTTCGCAGTCATCTTCAAACTTTGTCAGCCATAATCCTCCTGTGTTTGCTCGTACTTCTGAAAAGTAGATACTGAACAAATGTGGGCCCAGGACTGAGCCCTGTGGGACACCACTTGTGACAGCTCTGGAGTGTGAACTGGCACCAGCAACTTTGACCCTGTGTGTTCCATCACTTAGCCAGTTTGCAACCCATGCTGTGATGTATGGGTTCACAATTAAGCTGGTGATGTTTTCAATGATACCTGAGTGGGGTATTGTGTGAAAGCCTTTGCCAGGTCAAGGTAGGCTGTGTGGACTGCCTTGCCCACGTCAATGGCCTGGGTGAGTGTTTTGAAAAAGTCAACCAAGTTTAAAAGGCATGATCTGCCCTTGACAAAGCCAAACTGGATTGGATCCAATGTCTGCAAGTCCCCTATGTCTTCATTTAGAATTCCCATTATGATCCTCTCCATAGCTTAGCAGAACAGGCTTGTCAAGATGATGGGATGGTAGTTTCTGGGGTTGGTGGAGGCACCTCCTTTGTGAAGTGGGTCCACCATTGCTGTATGCCACTCCTTGGGAACATATCCTGAGATGAGGCTAAGATTAAACAGCTGCCCTAACTGCGGGTGTAATTACTCATTGAGTTCATGGAGCACACAACTGGGGACACCATCTGGTCCCATGGATAAAGTGTTTTCTGCCTTGGATTGAGCAGTTCCCATCCCAGCATTGGAGATGTTTGGGGGGCTACAATCCTCTGGTGTACATACCCCCCCAGTTGGGGGGAGGGGGGGGAGAAATCTGCACTGAACCTGTCAGCCAGTATGTTGCCAATGTCTGGAGGTGCAGTAATATCAACATCATTCTGAACTAAGTCTGAGCATATCTGGGAGTTCCCTCCCAGGTTTCAAACATAGGTAAAAAAGGCCTCATGATTGTCCCTGGAGTCCTGAGTGGGTTTACTCTCAAAACATGCCTCGGATGATTGTATGGGGGAACCCAGTGTTTTACTCACAATGAGCAGGGGTGTCTTCCCCCCTACGGATTACGCTCTATCTCGTAGTAGCTCCTTCCTTGTGTTGTACAGCTTGTTTATGGCTAGGGTCCACCAGACTGGATGCTTGCCTGTGGTACAAAGAGTCATTATTTTTGGGATTGCCTGAACCATGCAGTTCTGGAGGTGCTGGTAGAAGGCATTTCTAAGTGATACAGTGGCTTGGGTAATGGTGTCCGCTGGCCTGGGGGCCTTGAAAGAGACCACACCAGTCCTCAGAAATGTGAAGTCGGCATTTGAGAAGGTCTTCACCGTTTCTTTTCCCATCTGGGGTGTGGGTGGGATGTGGACTCCCACTGAGAGTAGTCCATGATCTGATCTCACCAATGATGGGTATACGTCTGGTGTTGAACAGTGTGACCCCATGTCCATGATGATGTGTTCTAGTATGTTGCCTCCACTTGAGGGGATTGGGACCAGTTGTTCCATGGCATTTCAGTGTATGAACTCTTGGAACCTTTGTGTTAGAGTGTTGTGGCATGATTAGTGATCCCAGTCAATATGTGGATAGTTGGAATCACCCAGTAGGATGGTGTTTGGAGATACATTTATCCCCTTCAGTGTTTGCAGGATAGCTGTGTGAGGTACCTAAGTTTGAGCGGGTGGCATGTAACATGCTACAAACTGCAGAGCAGTCTTGCCTGCAGTCACTGGCACCTGGATGGTCTCCGATGCATCGTGTGTTGCCACCAACCATGAGGTGAGGGTGTCCTTGATGAATATGGACACCCACCATCCTTCCTGGTGTTGTCGGGATGCTGGTGCCGAAATGCATGATATGAGGTAACACCCGATAGTGCCGGGGTGCTGTCAGAAGCTGTGAACCAGGTTTCAAGCACAGCACAGACATCAATGTGCTACATACTGAGAAGGGCATAGAGTGTGTGCAGCTTGAGGTTGAGACCTTGGGCATTGAGCAGCATTAGCCTTAATGTCTTTCCTTTACTGTGTTCTAGGGTGGTAGGTGTAGAATCTGAATCTTGCATAAAAAAGGCACAATGGGGGTGGCAAGAGCATCATCTGAAATCCGGAAGCCCAGGGGTGACAGGTGCAAGCCGTCCCTTGCAAATCACCGTGGCCTGTCCAGCATGTCATCCCATGCAGACAGACATTGGACCCCCTTAGAATGACACCATAGTCTAAGCAAAATACTACAGCTGATCATCTTGTCTCTGGTTATGTGGCATCATACTTGGTGAAGGTAGGATACTGCCGAAGGTCAGGGTCATACCTGCCTGGCCTACATAATCAGAGGGATCCTCTATGTCTCTTTCCATGTAGTCCAGGGAGGTACATCTCAGGTCGTTCACACCAGCATGGATTATGACTGGGTCAGACCTGTACTTGCAATTTAGTGACCTGAGTGCTTGCATTATGTGGTGGATTCCAGTGCCCGATAGGCAGCTTACTGTGACCTCCTCCGTACCTGATCTGGTGAGTGGGACATCAGTGTGTCTGACTATGGAGTCACCTATGACAAGTGTGTCTGGCATTGTGTTTGGCCTTAAGGGCTGTGACTGTTTGGCACACCGACTCTGTGGTCAATGTGTTGCATGTGCTGTGCCCTGTGGAGGCAGTTGTGTGAGTGTCTGCTGTGGTGGCCACTGCCATTCTGGTAGACTTCTGATCAGAGCCTCCGAGAGTGTCTCTGTGTGTCTATGTGTATGATCTTAAGTTGTAACAGTGCCATGTGAGACTGGATTAAAGATGTGTGTGTGGTTACCTTCACCCTCTCTCTGGTCTTGCTAGTCCTATGTTGAGAGAGCTCAGCCTCCACTTTGGCTATATAGTTGCATCTCTCACATGTATGTGTGTTTTATGGCAGAAGGAGAGGGTTGTCAGTGTACATGAGGCAACTGTAACAGTGCCTCAGTATTCCCAGGTTCACCAGCTGAGCAGGAGAGGACACTAGCAACTGATCCCTAGACATGCTAGAAGGAATAGACAAAACAATGTTGGAATACAGGGAGATATCAAGCCCCCCAAGCCACATTATACTGTTTGACTGACAATAGCTACACATACACCGGTGTTTCATAGTGTCATAGTGTACTACTAGGCTATTTGCCCTAGTGCATGTATAAGCCTAGCCATAGTGATGTGGCTATTGCCACCCCTTATAGTGGTAATAAGTGTACAGAATAGATTCTGAATATTGTGCCTCTGACTTAGTAGTGACACATTATGACCCCCTTACGTAATTGAATAACATGACTGTGTCTCTGTCTAGTCTGTGCCTCCGTCTCATATGCAGTTGTCCAGATGTCTCCTGAAGAGAGTCAGTGAGGGACTCTGTCAAACATGAACTGGGATACTCTGCTAGAGTGTGAGATGCCTCTGAGTTATGACTCTGTCCCTCCAGCATGTCCTATACATGTATGTGCTGAGGTTCAAATACCCAGCTCTCATGGCTCTGGTGGATTTGGATTGCTTGCAGTGGAGCATGTCCACCAAATCCTGATTGGACATGGTCTTGTATGTCAGGCATAGGTCACCTGTAAGTATGCGGTATGACACTGAACAAAGCTGGACTTCCTCTATTCTGGAAGCATATGACATGTGTTGAAGAACCCTGATCTTCATGGTAGGTACTTTTCGGGTGCAAAGGTGCAAAAGGCAGGATCTGCCCTGTACAAAGCTGAACTAGGTGGGAACAAGGGTCCGTAGGCCAGTAATGTGTCTGTGTAAGAGCTCCATGACTCCTCCCATATCTTTGCAGACAAGGCTGGTTAAGCCTGTGTGGTGGTAGTTGCCATGGTCTGTGGAGGCATCTCCTTTGTGGAGTGGGACCACTGTTGCCGTATGCCAGTGTTCAGGTACATATCCTGTAGCAAGACTAAGGTTAAATAGCAGTTGTATATATGGGTCCAGCCCCTTCTGGAGTTCACATAGCATGCAACTGGAGATACCAGCAGGTCCCATGGATGCTGTGTACTTGTCTTTGCTGAGTGCGGCTCTCACATGGACATCCAAGATGACAGTGAGGTTACATACAGCAGTGATAACTATCTTGTTTTGGGGGTGAGGAGGGTAAATCCCACTGAAGCTGTCCGCCGGAATGTTGCCAATATCTGTCAGGTCACTGGAATATATGTTGTTGTGTACCAACTCTGAGCATATCCGAGGGTTCACAACCAGGTGTCTGACATAACTGAAGAAAGCAGTGTGGTTACCTTCATTGTCTTTGGTGATTTATGTCCCCAAGTTGACCTTGCATGTCTTTATGAGATAATGTGGCTTTCTACTAGTGCTAATCACAGCTGTCTTCCCTTTTGGAGATGTAGCTCTGTCTTGCATTAGTAACCCTCATCTGTCATACAGTTAGTTTATGGCTGGGGTCCACCAGACAGGACACTTTCCCTTTGTGGAGAGGGTCCTGTTTTCAGTTGTGATTGTATGGTCCATGCTGTCTGACATCTAGCTAAGGGGAGGTCATTCTGGTTCTGCAGTTATCTTTCATCAGCATTAGAAATGACCACAACAGCCCCTGTGGGGTGTACCTCATGCACACACATCCAGCACCTGTAAAGTCCACAACAGTACCTCACCAGGAGTATGACAGAGCTGGGACACATGTAATGTGTAGTCTGATTAAACAGAGTGCAGCTCCACACACTGCCATGCTGTCCACCCAGATGCAAGCTGTGCCTGATGTAGAAAGCCATGTCCAAGCTGGAATCAATGCACATGCTGCACCTTGTACAATCTGAATGGCAGGGAGCTATGCACATGAGGGACCTGAACCCCAGCACTGACATATTTAGGACAGGCTGTACTGCATTATCCAAAACACAGAAGCCACCCCCACGCATGAGTAAACTACCAGTACAGGTTGTCCATAGAGACACTGGTTGAGTCCCCTCAACAGGAATCCTAATGAGTGGATGGGAGATGGGAGGTTTACCCTGGGTATCAATGTTATGTCACAGGTAGACAGAGGCACAGTATACTAAACAAGACATATGACATGGCAAACTACGCTTACAATGTGTTGATGGACAAACACATTCTCCAACTAGCATTAGGTCAAGATACCTCTTGAACACAGCCAGCAAGGTGCTCTGCCTCAAATGGACCAGGATTGTATTCCACAGCATAGGAGTCTCCGGTGATAACTCCATCCCTCCAACATGTCCAACATACATCCCTGCTAAGGTGTAAGTCACCTGCACTAGTGGTTCAGGTGGATCTTCTGAGTCTGAGGTGGAGCATGTCCATTAATCTCTGTTTGGACATGGCCTCGCATGTCAGGCACATGTCACCTCTAAGCAGACGGTATGTGAGTGAATAGAGTGTGAGCGTCTTCAATCTGGCAGCATATGACAGCTGTTGGGGTTCCTTGATCCTTTAGGTGGGGGACAGTCAGGGTGTCTCCAATTGCTGCAGATGTTGGGTGAGATACAGCCAGAATAGGGCATTCGACTCGATCACCGGTCTGATAAGTGAAGAGTACAGGGAACAATGACCCACTAGATCTGGATGTGAATCCCATCCTGATCAGGTGGGCAATGTAGAAGGTCTTCCTAGCCACTTTAGCAATGTGAGTCTCAGAAGAATGGCGACTGTCAACCTGGGTCCCCAGGTCCATGATAACCTCCTCTGTGCTTAGAGGATTGCCACCTATATGGTAGCTTGGGGTCACCTTGCTTTTCCTGAAGGGTATGTCTACACATGTTGTGCACTTTGACTTCAGGCCATGGCCCTGGCACCAGCTATCAGTTACTGTGAGTCCCTTCTGAAGGATATCTGTGTGTGATGCACTGTCCACTATGGTGCCCAGTGTGCAGTCATCTGCTAACATTGTCATCCAAAGTCCTCCCATGTTGGCCTGTACTTCTGGGAAGTACATGACAAATAATGGGGGCCAAGGACTGAGCCCTGTGTGACACCACCTGTGACCAGCCTGGAGTCTAACATAGTGCCAGCAACTCTAACCCTGTGGGTCCCGTCCTTAAGCCAGTTTGCAACCCATCTTGTGACATATGGGTTTACATTTCAGTTGTTAGGGTTTTCCACAATACCTGAGTGGGGTATTGTGTTGAAAGTGTTTGCAAGGCCAAGGTAGGCTGTATGGACTGCCTTTCCCCAACAATGGCCTAAGTGACCAATTTGAAGATGTCAACCCAGTACAAAAGGCATGATCTGCCCTGACCAAGCCAAAAGGGGATGGGTACAATGTCTGCATGTCCCCTATATCTTTGTTTATGAGCTCAATTATGATCCTCTCCATAGATTTGCAGACTACACTTGTTAAGCTTATGGGGCAGCAATTAACAGGGTCTGTAGAGGCACTGCCTTTGTGCAGATGTGCACAACTGGACCCTAACCAGGCTGTTGTGCACACTATGGAAATGTAAAGCAGTGATAGGACTAAAGCCCAGGATACTGACCACCACAGTGAAAGTACTGAAACACTACACTAGACAGTGCTACAGTGTTAGGTCAGTATGAGCGGATGTTGACAATTGTGTGCAAAGTATCCCATGCAAAACCTGCAGGCACAGTATACTCCTGTTTTGTTCACACAAAAGCATTCGGACAGTAACTACACAACATGGCACAGAACACACAACCATAAACTGGAGGTATTTGTTGAAGGTCACACTCATCCACAAATGTGATGGGCTGCAGAGTTCAACATATGTAAAGCCCACACTGGGCATGCTCACACACTTAGATAAATGAGACATCTTTCACACAACATGCCATGGGAAGGCTGAACTGGGCATGCTCACACACTTGGTCCAAATGTTACCCCTAGCAAATGTGAAAACACACCAGAGGATGCTCATCCCCCTTTCTAGACACTGATGATGTCAGCACCCTATAAGTATATTGGAGAAAAGGATTCACTAAGTAATCTGAATAGCGTGCTGCGCTAATGCGTCTGTCTGTAGTGTCATAACATAGTTAGGTAGGGGTTTGAATCCAGCAGGTGGCAAGTGTGTGTGAAGGGGGGTAAGTATGTATGAAAAAAACATCCCTTTTGGCAACTGGGAAAACACACCAGAGGATGATCATTCCACTTTCTAGACTCTGATGATGTCAGCACCCTATAAGTATATTGGAGAAAAGGATTCTCTCAGTAATCCGAATAGCGTGCCGTGCTAATGCGTCCGTCTGTAGTGTCATAACGTAGTTAGGTAGGGGTTTGAATCCAGCAGGTGGGAAGGTGTGTAAGTGTGTATGAAAGAAACATCCCTTTTGGCAACTGGGAAAACACACCAGAGGATGATCATTCCACTTTCTAGACTCTGATGATGTCAGCACCCTATAAGTATATTGGAGAAAAGGATTTTCTCAGTAATCCGAATAGTGCGCCGTGCTAATGCGTCTGTCTGTAGTGTCATGACACAGTTAGGGAGGGGTTTGAATCCAGCAGGTGGCAAGTGTTTGTGAAGGGGGGTAAGTGTGTGTGTGAAAGAAACATCCCTTTTGGCAACTGGGAAAACACACCACAGGATGATCATTCCACTTTCTAAACTCTGATGATGTCAGCACCCTATAAGTATATCAGGGGAAAGAATATCCCTCAGTAATGTGAATAGCGCGCTGCGCTAATGCGTCCATCTCTAGTGTCTTAACATAGGTAGGTAGGGGTTTGAATCCAGCAGGTGGCAAGTGTGTGTGAAGGGGGTTAAGTGTGTGTGTAAGTTTGTATGAAAGCAACATCCCTTTTGGCAACTGGGAAAACACACCACAGGATGATCATTCCACTTTCTAAACTCTGATGATGTCAGCACCCTATAAGTATATCAGGGGAAAGGAAATCCCCCAGTAATGCGAATAGCGAGCTGCGCTAATGCGTCCGTGTCTAGCGTCTTAACATAGTTAGGTAGGGGTTTGAATCCAGCAGGTGGCAAGTGTGTGTGTGAAGGGGGGTAAGTGTGTATGATTGATATCCCCCTTTTGGCAACTGGGAAAACACACTACAGGATGCACATACCCCTTTCTAAATGATATCACAATTATCTATAGCTTTTGATTACAGACATGCCATGTGTGTTGTGCACACACAGAATGCCCATGTGTGTGGGTTGTCCCTCACAATAATGCATGACATTGATTACACCGGTTATGGCAATGAACACATGATGTATGTGTGTGCCAAATACACATATGTACCTGTGACTTTCAATAGTTACCATGTGTGATGCCTGCCACATGTGAATACATGGTATTTGCACAGGGTAACATTATGACCGTGGTCTTCTGTGCAGATGCTGCATGTGGGATGTGTATATACAGTGTGAGATGTAGATGCTATCAGCCTAGTAGTGAGGGATGCACACCTGGTCTGGGGCATAAAGTCTACATGTTGTTGATGTACAGAAGCTGCATGTTCTCACCTGTTGTGGGAGTGGTAAGACAGTATTCCATAGCAATGCAGTGACTGCATGCTAAGAACCATTCAGCTAGGGTGTTGTAGCTACACTTATTCATTAGCATTCAGTAATTTGTCGGAATCCCTGGTGAGGGTCTGATGCCAACCAAGGTCAGGGGTCTACCAGCCTGTGTCACTTGCTCAGTGATCCCTTCCATGTTCCCTATCATGTATCCCAGTGAGCGACATCCCACATCAGTTGTGGTGGCATGGACAATGACTGAGTCATATGTGTCCATGCATCTGACTGACCTGTATGTTGTTGTTACAGTTTGGCCATGTGTTTCCATCTCATACATGTGATGTACATCAATGGGTAGGGGATAGGGTTGACTGTGTACATGTGGCAGCTGTGACATTACTACATGACACACATATTCCACAACTGTACCATAGAGGTGACTGACAACTGACCTTTGCTCATGCTACCAGAGTATTGAGATTACATTGGTGATTGACAGCACATAGGGCCAATGGTGAAAAAGAGACATAGGTCCATAGGTTTGTACAGGGATATCTGCCCAGGGCATGTATCCACCTAGCCAGAATGTGTGTGCCTTTCAACATGCATTGTGAATCTGTCTTGCTATGCCCTTTTCCAAGGTTAGTATACTGTGTCTCTTTCTCACAGTGACACATAAGTGATACCCAGGGTAACCCTACAATGTCACATCCAGTCATTAATATCGCTCTTGAAGATAGTCACTGAGTCAGTCTGCCTAACCTCTATTGGGATAATAATCAGGAATGAAGGGAGCTTCTGAGTTGTGAATGTGCCCCTCCACCATGTCCTATGTATATCACTCCTGAGGTTCAAGTATTTCCAGCGTGTATCCTGGTGGGATCTGGATATTCTGAGATGCAGCATGGCCATTACGTGAGGGTATGACCTGGCCTTCTATGTCAGGCACAGATTGCCTATGAAGAGGCAGTATGTCACTGAGTAGAGCTGCTGCTACTTTAACCAGTCAGTATGTGGCATCTGTTTGAGCACTTTGATCCCCTTGTCGAGGTACATATGTGGTAGCTCCAGTTGCTGCAGGTGTCTGGTAAGGTGCATGCCGACAGGTTCATCATAGTCAATTATGGGCATGATGAGGGATGAGTAAAGGGGCACAATGTTCTCCCCTGGCCTACATGTGGATCCCATGATGATGTGGCCCATATAACATGCTTACCTAACCACTTTGTCCATGTTGTTGTCAAATGGTAGAATGCTATCAACCTCGTACCCCAAGGTCCATAATTCCTTGGTCTGCACTTACTGGATTAACACATATGTGGTACGTTGTGGTCACTTAGTGTTTGACAAAGGGGATGACTATACTCTTTCTGTCATTCACGTTGAGGCCATGGCTGTGGCACAAGTCGTGTGTTTGCAAGAGTCCCTTTTGGAGGATGCGTGTGTTAGCTGGTGAGTTGATTATGGTGTTCGGTCTGCAGTCACCTGCGACTTGCTGAGCCACAGTACTTCCATGTTGGCCTGTACCTATGACAAATATATAATGAACATGACAGCTCCTAGGGCTGTGCCTTGTGGGACACCACTTGTACCAGATTGGAGGCTGACATGGCTCCAGCAATTCTACCATGTGTGTTCTGCCCTTGAGCCACTGTGCAATACCCATAGTGACATAGGGGTTAATATGTACACTGGTGAGCTTCCTAGAATGCACAAGTGGGGTATTGTATCCAAGGCTTATGCAAGGTCCAGGTAGGCTGTGTGGACCTCCTACCCCTTGACAGTGGCCTTGGTGACTGTTTCAAAGAAATCAAACAGGTTTGATAGGCAGGATTTGCCATTGACAAAGCCAAACTGTGTATGGTGACATGTCTGTAGGTCCACAATATCTAGATATGTGAGGTTCATGATGATCCTTGCCATAGCTTTGCAGACAAAGCTAGTCCGACATATGGGGCGAGTAGTGTCCAGGATCCGTGACGGCACCACCTGCATGTTGAGGGACCACTGTTGCTGTATGCCACTCTCTGGCCACATATTGTGTATTAAGGCTGGGATTGAACAGTGGTGTTATGTCTGGGTGTAGCTCTTCTTGTGGTTCATGTAGGACACAGCCTGGGACACTGTCTGGTCCCATTGATGCAGTGTTTATTGCTTTGGGAAGGGCATCTCTTACCTGAGCATCTGTGATGTCAGGGGGGGAAGCACTGTGCTGCGAGACATATTTTCCCTTTTGGTGTGGTGGGGAGAGAAGGCAGCATTGAACCTGTCCACTAGGATGATGGCAATGTCTGTGTGCTTTATATTTTGTGTGACATATTGGATTACCTCTGAGCATATCTGGGTAGTACCACCCAGGTTACTAACATAACTACAGGCAGCCTTGTGATTATTCTCAGTGGCTTGTGGAATCCTCTCTCAAAGATGGCCTTAGACAATCATATGGGTGCCTGTAGTTGTCTTCCAATACTCATCAGTGGAGCCTTCACATTTTGGGAGGTTGTTGTATCATGTAGTGGCATCATCCTTCTATTGTATAGTGTGTTTATGGCTGGTGTCGCCCAGGACATCTGCCTTTGGAGAATTGGGTCATGCTTTCATATGTGGCTTCATGATCCATGCATTCCTGAATGTGTCCACAGAATGCCTCTATACAGGTATCTGCAGTCTGGTCCATATTTTCAACAGGCCTTGGGCCTTTGAAGGTTTCCACATCATTTATGAGGGGTGTGCACTTGCTTGACATGAGCTGTTGACAGACGTGCCGCCCTCCAGACAGAGCAAGGTGAGGGTCACAGTCAGCTACCTGTTGGGTGATAGAATGTGCCACATAACACAGGCACACAGGTCACTCCACAGCAAGTACAGCTATGAGGCAGACATTGTCCATGCTGGTGCAAACAACCTGAGACGTACCTCCCTGGACCACATGGAAAGAGACACAGAGGAGCTCTTACAGCACCCTCTCAAACTCAGGACTCCCACACAGCCTTCATGCTGACACAGGAGAGTTTAGATTACTCTGCAAACACCATCATACTGGGTGATGCCAGCTACCCAAACATAGACTGTGAACATTTCACAAGCCACAATACCCAAGCTCTAAGGTTCCCATTGATCAGACATTCTTTGGCTATGGAACAGGTAACCAACCTTCCCACAAGAGGGGCAGATATACTAGAGTTGATCTTTACAAACATGAGTACAAACTGCTCACCACTGGGAGTATATCCCTCATTGTTGCAATCAAACCATATACTAATCACACTGGAGTTCTGGATCCCCCACATATGCAAACCTCCAACACATCAATGTGTGTGTGTGGGAAATGTCCCTATTAGCAACCGTGACAGTATCGTACAGGATGCAGATCCCCCTTTTGAAACACTGATGATGTCAGGACTGTATAACTATATCACCTGTAGTAAAGTCCTCCAGTAATTTGCATAGCGCGCTCTGCTAATGCGTCTTTCTTTAGTGTCATAATGTAGTTCAATAGGGGTTTGAATCCTGCAAAGGGAATGTATGAGTGTGGTTTATGTGTGTGCACTATGCTGGGAGGGTTAACTGCCTTTTGCCAACTGGGAGAACACACTACAGGGTGCACATCCCTCCTCCTACACACAGATGATGTCAGCACCCTCTAAGTACAGCAGTAGTAAAGATTTCTCCAACTACTGCAAATAGCACACTCTGCTAATGTGTCTGTTTCTACTGTCATTGCACAGTTAGGTATGGGTTTGAATCTTGCAAATGGAAAGTATGTGTTTTACTGTTGGTGGGGTTAGTGTGTGTGCACAATGATGGGGTGGGATGTGGCTTTTGCCACATGGGGCTATGCACTGCAGGGTGGTCATTACCCTTAACAAGCAGTGATGTTGATAGCACCCTATACAAACAAAACTACAAAACAGAAGGTGGTGGTACTGATAACACATGTAAGGTAACACTTCTTCAAGTAATGTCCACAAAACGGAGTAGGATAATCAAACAATTCTTTTATTCTATACAGACAACATGACAACAGACAACTAACTGCCAGTACTCAGTATAGTGTTACATGCTACTGTAACACGCACATGTACCGAATATACCTAGATAGTGTTCTGAAGCCTGAATGTGGCAAGTGTGTGGATGTGGGATGTGTCTGTGTGTGCATTTCCGTATGGGAAACATGTTTGATGTGGCAATCAGGGTACTACAGTACCTGATGCACATTACATCTTCCAACTGATGAGGTTGCCTGCACCCTGTGAGTACAGGTAGAGAAGGGGATGCCAGTAGTAAACAACATAGTGCACTTCTGAAATGTGTACCTGTCATGTATCAACAGCTACTCATGTAGGGTGATAAATAATGGGAATGGCAGGTGAGCGTGTGCATGTGTGTGGGTAGCAGGGTGTGTATAAATGCATGTGTGACAGAACAGATACATGTAGCTGAATCTACATAACAGCACAAGATGCGCATTGCCATAGTCAATGTTAGCATGTGATGGTGTGCAGCTGGTACACTTTGTTAAGTAGTATGGGTGCAGATAACAATTGAGGACATTCATACAGTTACTGCAGCAGGACTGCTGGGATATACAGACATTTATACTGCAACAGTCAACAGTTACCAACATGTTACTACTTATACACATCTATGTAGTCACCCTGTGCATCAGCAACGTGTTTACCTTTACCTGCACCAATGTTGTAGTATGCAGGAGGTGGCACAGTGTCATCATATGCACAGGGTGTGGGTTAGGTATGCCCAAGCCGGCCACTGGTAACACCAACTGACATGTGTGTGTATGTGTGTTTGTGAGGGGCAGCAGTACAGGGTGGACCGTTGTTGGTGCAGTGTGTGTGTGTGTATATGTGTTTGCCCTAGGTGTTAGGTTTCTGCATGTGTGTAAGCACGCACACAGTCCCACATAATGGCTGCCATGTACAGGGTTTTGTGGACAGCCACAGACTGCACCTGTCAGGTCATCCAGATCAGTGTCTGTGGGCACGGACACGGTACCTGTGCCTGGCAGGGGTGCTACGGGCCGTATCCGGTACTAACCCAGACTGGGTACTGTCATCGGAAGCAGGGGTGTGTTGACTGGACACAGTTCCCTGTTGGGACTGTCCAGAGCCACGTGCACGTGGTCTCCTGGGGCGTCTGGATGACAGCACAGACCCAGCATTGCTGGGGCTGGTGCTGGCACTTGAGGCGCGCGAGTGGGCCTGTTGTCGTCCGCGGCCACTGCCAGCTGGTGCTCTTGCTGGCATACGGCCACGTCGACGTCGCAAACGCACACCATCGCCCTGGCCCATGGACATCTGGTTGTGGAGCAGCTGTTCTATGCCCCCACAACATCTGTCAACGACATCTGTGAAGTTACGGATAGCATTCGCAACATCACGCATGCCGTCTGTCATGGCTATGCGACATGCTCTCAGCTCCCTCAGACCCTGTCTGGTGTACCTTTCCATACGTGCCTGTGCCTGCATGACAGTTCTAAACATAGTGGAGGTTGACATACCTCCTTGGGCACGTCGGCCAGAGGCAGTACGGCCACGGATGCCCCCACGAGAACCCATGGGCGACTGTCTGCGTGGTACCATTGGAGGCCTCTGCTCATGGCTGCCTTGTGGGGATGCATGTACCACAGGTACCACATTACCCTGATCTATGCCCACTGCTGACTGTCCATCACCTAGGGACAATGGTGACAAAGGATGTAACGGCAGGATGACTGTGCGCATTGACGGGGTTGAAAGCTGTGTACTGTCAATTGGCTGACCAATGGCGGACCCAGACACACCTTCCTGCACCATTACAGACATTTCATCATCATCAGTACCTGGGGCACAAGATTCAGGTTCCCTGCTGCAGGTCACCAGAGCAGCACCAGAACCTACGGGAGGAAAACATGGAACACAGATTACAGTCTCAATACATATTTGAAAGAGATGCACTTCAATACTAATGCACACATTCAGAAATGGACACATGCACTCATGGACACTAACACACATGCACACTTGGGCACAGGCACACTTACACACATGCACACCCCACAGTAAACACACACATCAGTACCGTGTTATACTACTCAATTTACTACCTGTCAATTACAGTTATTGTGAACACAGTCACCAGCATGTCTACTACAGAGTTACACTACTCTTCCTAGTTTTATAAATTGTTTTACAGATACTGTTAAAAAGACTCACCAGCATGTATGGCCTGCCTCATTGCTAGATGGGAGGAACCTGGAAGTGTGAAGAGAGTAATGTCAGTGGGCACGTGTGCCATTCATTTTGCACATGATACAGTACAGTAGTACACTAGTTCCCTTATACACATCAGCTGCACATCATGTCTGTATATATATCATGATGACAGATACATACCACATGCACACCTTATGCGTGCATGAAGTAACAGCGTACAGAACAGTCATATGTACATACCAGGAGTTAACTCTAATCTCACCCTTACCTCTCTTCAAACGTCAACTCAAACTGTACTTCCAAAACCACTGGCTTTGTTCTTCTTGGAGTCCAGGCTAACGTCCCTCTCCCTACCCTCTCTTCACCTTTAACCCCTCATTGTGCATAGAAACTAGCTTCTACCCTGTTTCTTTCACCTTGATGTCCTTCTATGCTCTGACCTACTTCTCCCATCCCTCCCACCTCCTCTTGACTGTCTTCCTTCTTTTCCTCACTTCCCTTATTGACGCCTGCCTCTTCCATATCATTGTATCTGTCATACTCCTTCTACTTCTCTACCCTTCTGAGCCCTAACTATTATGTATATGGCTTTTGCCTTATTGCATAACCATTATGCTTTAGGTAGGATTGCTTTGAAACCAACGGTACATTGTGTATGACTCTAAACTGTTTGACTTCCTTACATGTATGTTGATTTAATTAACAGGCTGGTGTACAATTCTATTATGTTGGCTGTCTGTATTGACAACTTGTCTGTCTGCCTTTATTACGTTATGTGTGGAGCTTTTCTCCACAGGCCTCTACTGAAAATGAACTTATATCCAGCTAGACTATCTGGGTCAACAAATGTAAAAGTAATAACAATAAATGAATATGGCATCTTACCTGCACGCTCGCTGTCTTGCTGCTGTGTGGATCCAACCTCCATCAGGATGCATGATTGTTGCTGTTGTTCTGGGGCTGGATCCACAACACTTAGCAGTAGCCCCTCCTGTCTGGTGAGGGGGGGATGTGTGGCCACCCCCCCCACCTGTGGCAACATGTTGCCTGCGGATATCTGCAGCACGCTGGCGGACATTTCTTATCAAATCACTGCAGTGATGTCTCACCAGCTCATATGTCCTATCATGCATGCCAACATCATTTATCCTGCTAACGAGGTTTTGCCACAGTGCAGACCTCTCCTGCTGATTCTGGGTGGTGCGTGAGAACAGGATGGCATAGTCACGCACCAGGCTCTGGTGGATCACGTCATCCTCTGCAGCAGAGTAGGCAGGATTCCTTTTAGGTGCCATGTCTATCTGGAAAGGTACACAAACAGGTTATCAGCATAGTATCTCAACAATACATGGTACACATTCTATACAGGGAGTGTTAACTTCTACTTATTACTGATTGGTTAAAACCTGATTACAGTGTAGCTATCATTCTATGTCATTTGTACTAAGTACTTGGCCTTCAGACCAGTTGTTTTACATTAGGGAGGTTGGTGGCAAGCACTGTGGTGGCAGGACACATATCTTTCATCCATTGAAGTTGGGAACTGCTGATTGTGGGCCCAGTGTACAAGTGTATTACTTCTGGTATGGGCAGTTGGCCTTCAGGCCAGTTATTTAACATTAACGAGGTTTGTGGTCTGCACTCATGTGTGACAATAGGCTGTACTCACCATTCATAGCTGTGGACATCTGGTTTCAGGTTTATAGTGCCTGCATATCTGAGCTGTATCTTACTGACATTGCTACACCTTGTTTGTTGTAGCAAACACTACATCCAGGCCTCCTGGATCTACCTTTGTTTATATGCTTGTTATCTGTTAGCTTGTTATTTCACTGGTATGCTACTTCCACATAGTACACATCTTCTCAACACATCTGTGACTCACTACTGTTATCTGCATTGCTTACTGTACGTACTTCCATGTTACACATGACAGCAAGTGACTGCTTGTCATTGTTGCATTTACTTAATTGTGACACATTGCACTTAGGTTACCTGGCATTTGCTCACTGACACTTTTATATCAGTCAGCAGTTGTAGGTAATGTCAGTACACCCTCACTCCACACTGGACCTTGTTTTCAATCATTAGTGATTACAGAGTTCACAATAGTATTCTAGCATGTCCAGAGGTCAGTTGTCAGTTCCCTCCCCAGTCCAGCTGGTGAGTGTGGTACTCCAGAGACAATGTTAGAACAGATGCATGTACACAGACAACCCCTCCTCCTAACAACAAATTCAAACTCATGTGAGTGATGCAACCATATACCAGACTGGAGGCTAGGCTCTGTCTACTCAATACCGCCATAACCAGTCAGGTGGCAAAGGGGATCACTCACTACACTTCCAGTCTCACGTAGACCTACCACAACAGCGGACCTAACACATGATCACACATGATCATACTTGTAGGCTCAGACCACAGCTCTGCCTATGCAGCAGAGACCTCCTAAGCAGACATCCAGGCAACCACTACCACATAAACAAACATGTGCAACACATATCACACAAAGCCAATGTGCTGAACACTCACTGCCATTAACAGTTAACAACACACCTCATACACCTGTACTAGGTGCCTCTATCATCAGGCACACTCACATCACGTTCACCAGGCTTAACGAGGTGAGGGTCACGGTGTGCAGCCTGTCAGGCACTATGACCTGCCACATAACACAAACACTCAGGTAACCCCAAGGCAGGTACAGGTATGACTCAGTCAATGTCCATGCTGCTGTGAATGGCCTGACACATTCCTCCCTGGACTACATGACATGAGACATTACAGAGCTCTCTGAGCACGTAGCCCGAGACAGTTTGACCCTGGCCTTGAGTAGCATCCTACCCTCACCTAGAACGATGCCACAATATCAAGGCACGATGATCCCTTCCAACAATTGACTGACATACTGGTGTCATTCACAGGTGTGCCAATGCCTGCCATCTTGGGGTGGTATGCTTTGCTAGGGACAGCTTGCACCTGTCACCACAGTCCTATTGACATTTGGCGGAGCCTCCTGCTACACCCATAGTGCCTGTATTAGGCAAGGCTCATAAGGCAAACCCACATCCATTTGTATCACAAAGGATGTGGAAGTAAGAGTGATGCTACTCAACACTGGACGTCTAGACCCAAGGATGCACGCACTCAAAACCCTACCTAGCATTCTGGACATCGATATCTGTGCAGTAACATGAACCTGTTTCAGGTTTCACAGGAGCACACCAGTACTACCACGTTATAGCTGTTACCATTCTTGTCGGCCCCAACACTTGAACAAGGGAGGGGAGTACCAGTATTCAATGCAGATTCCCACGCCTCCACATTGGTGGCGCAGTACAACATAGGTGTTAGGGCACTGAGTCCAGAAGGCGTAGTTGGGGACCTGGGGAAGAAACATGGTAGCGGTCTGTCATTTGTCTACCACATGGCCAATGTGGATTGACAGACATGTTATATAGCCCAGCTAATCATGACTGATTCACATGTATGGCAGGGGAGGTCATTGTGCCTCTTTACTCATCCATCATCAGGCCTATAATTGCGTACAATGCACCTTTTGGGATGTACCTAACCAGACACCTACAGCAACTGGTACAGGACAACAGTACATCATCAAGGGGATGCAATGGCTCACACAGATGTCATATGCTGCCCAGGTAAAGTGAATCCAGCTGGACTCAGTGGCATACTGCCTGTTCAGAGGCAATCTGTGCGTGCCATATACAGCCATGTCCTACCTAGCAGTAATGAACGTGATGCACCTCAGGCAATCAGAGTCCCATACAGCCACATGCTCAGGAGAGCTGGACCTCAGCACTGACATACATGGACATGCTGGAGGGCATATTCCTAACCGAGAGGCTCCCTTCACTCTGTAATGAGCTCACACTACTGGTTAGGCAGAGTCCCTCATTGACTCTCTTCCATAGGAATCTGGATGAGTGGATGGAGATCATAGTTGTACCCCAGGTATCACTTCTATGTCACTGTTAGACAGAGGCACAGTATACTAAAGTCGGACAAGGGCATAGCAGCATAACTTGTGATTGGGTGGCAAAAGACAAACACATTCTACTAGGCTTACCAATGCCCTAGGGCAAATAGCCTAGTATGAACCTATGAACTGTTCATTCCCAACTGTTCGAGCTCATTACAGAGTGAAGGGAGCCTCTTGGTTAGGAATATGCCCCTCCAGCATGTCCATGTATGTTCTATTCAGTCGCTTACTGCTTGCTCAGAGGTGACCTTTGCCTAACATACAAGGCCATGTCAAACCCAGATTTGATGAATATGCTTCACCTCAAAAAATCTAGATCCATCAGAGCCACAAGGGCGGGAGACTTAAACCTCGACACGGCTATTAATAGGACGTGCTGGAGGGATAGATTCATCACCCAAAGACTCCCTATGCTGTGGAACAAAATCACGGTATATGTGAGGCAGAGCACCTCGCTGGCCTTGTTCAAGAGAAATCTTGACCAATGGATGGGAGATCGCAGATATACCCCAGGGATTACCTCAGTGTCACTGCTCGACAGAGGCACAGCAAAATAATGGGTATAGTTCCCCATACTAAAGGGGTGGCGTAAGCCACAAAATGATGGGCTAGGCTTGTAAATGTCCTCGGGTAGATAGCCTAGTATGAACCTATGAACATGTGTGTACTGCTATAGTACTTCTGCCATATGTTGCATGTGTGTGTGTGTTGTGGGGGATGCACAGGTAATGGCCAGATACTTCTGCACAGGTGACATGTCTGACACATTCTGGGTGTTCATCCATACATACTGGATGTGTGCTGCCATCCAACCCTGTGATGTGGACACACATTACTCAGCCTGGATATACATATCCGAACAACACCACAAGCACAGTACACTACCTTGCTATGTATGCATGTTATTACACAGTATTCAGTAGTTATGACAGTGATGCTATCCATGCAGCCCACTGGGCCAGTGGAAGCCACAACACACACCGCCAGCACCTTTGCATATGCTTACCACAGACATCCCACATACTGCATGTACTGTGCACACAGTTATCTAACCCAGAACAACTGCACACCACTTATTAATCCTGTCCAGTGGACTACAGATACAGGCATATTGTATAACAATAGTAGGAGGCTACTGCAGCACAGGGCAGATTCACATGACGGAAGGCATCTGTTGTCTGCAGTCTTAAGATGCTTCACATTCACCAAATGCACAAATATTGGCAACATTGTTGCAGACAGTTTAGGTGCAGGTAGCGCCCCCATTGTCCTACACACGTGTTATTAGTTATCCCAGATGACTGTAACCTCCCTATCCTCTCACATGTCCAGGTGAGAGCCACCCTCATCATTGCAGACCACATATCATCACTGTTACGAAATGGTATCCCTGGATGTGTGCTACATTCACCCCTGGAGGACATAGCACCACATGACAGACTGATATTAATCCCTGGCCATACTACAGGATATGTACCTGAACAGTGCCATACATACACAGTGGTCCCACACCAATGAGGAGGAACCTCTACTGACCCTGGGAACTACTGCATCATATGCACAACTGGCCTTGTGTTCTAAGCTATGGAAGTGTTAGTTATGGCCCACATGTACAACAATATTACATATGTTTATATTTCATGACTATGTACACACAACCTATCTCATGGACATACCTATAGATAGTTAACTATGATACATTTGGAGGTGTCACAGTATACACAGGATTAACCTGCTACTTTGCATTACCTGTGTTTGTGGCAGCTGTTGCTGTGCCAGTGGTGCTGCTTGCTGCTTGCTCCTTGCTGCTTGCTGCTTGCTGCTGCTTTTGCTGCTGGCAGTCCTAATATTTGTTTGGTTGTTTGGTTGTTTTCTCTGTCTCTCTCTCTCTCTCTCTTTATCCGTAGTGTTTGTGCAATGAATGTATTGCGTGAGTGTAGTGTGGGTACTCAATGCTTTTGTAGGTATCTGCATAGGTCCATGTGATGGCCTCTGCACCAATTGTAAGGCAGCATTTGCTAATTGCATGCAGCTGGGTGTGTACTGATTGCATGTCTCACTGTGATTTCAGGACACTGCTATAAAAGGGTATGTGAGATAGGCGTTGCCCTTTCAGATTGTAGGGCGTGGACCATGCTGGTATGCTGTTGACAGTGTTTTGTGAGTGTGAAGGTTAGTACATCTCCCATGCTTCATGCTGTGTTGTAGATTCAGGTTGCTGCATTTATCTTGCCTGTTCCCTGTAGTGAGTGTGTATGCATACTGACACCTACAACTATATGTCATATGTATTGCTATATAAATATATATATATCTGTGTACATATACATACTTTCATATATGTACATTAGCTGACATTATTGGGTACAAGCTAACAATTAGCAGGGCTGTTTCTGTTAACACTACACTAGTATGGGAATCCAGTAATTGGGACTATAAAAGTCTGCATGACATGCTTTGGGTAGTAGACATACTATATTGCCTTTATCTTCATTCCTACTATTACATGTTCCACTTATTTAGCACTATATTCCTGTATGAGAGTCATGGCTTAGTGGTAGGTCATACAGACTAGTGTTACAATGGTCTTGTGGTAGGGCCTACTAGTATGCTCATATTCTGCTTTTGAGTTGCGTATAGGGCCTATCAATCAAAGTGCTGGAGGCACCTTTAAGCAGTTAAAGGGGTTAGCAGGTCTCACAGGTGCCAGGCTGTGTTGCAGATTCTGGTTGCTGCATATATCTTCACTGTTTCCTGTAGTGAGTGTGTATGGCTACTGAGACCTACAACTATATTTCATATGTATTAATATATATTTATATATATGTATGTGTAGATATACATACCTTCACATATGTACATTACCTTACGTTACTATGTACAAGCTAACAGGTAGCAGGGCTGTTTCTGTTCACACTGAACTAGTATGGGAATCCAGTAATTTGGCCATTAAAACTCTACCTGACATGCTTTGGATAGTACATCTCCTATATTGCCTTTATACTGATTCCTACTATTACATGTTATATTTATTTTAGCACTGTGTTCTTGTGAAGCAGGCATGGCTTAGTGGTAGGTCATACAGACTAATGTTACCAAGGTCCTGGGTTCAAGACTGACAGTGGGAATTTTTTTTACTTTGCAAACTTTCAAACTGAGTACAGGACCTGTCAATCAAAGTGCTGAGGCCACCTTTAAGCAGTTAGAAGGGTAAGTAGGTCACACAGGGGTCAGGCTGTGTTGCAGATTCAGGTTGCTGCAATTATGTTCACTGTTTCCTGTAGTGAGTGTGTATGGCTACTGAGACCTACGACTATATTTCATATGTATTAATATATATTTATATATATGCATGTGTAGATATACATACCTTCACATATGTACATTACCTTACGTTATTATGTACAAGCTAACAGGTAGCAGGGCTGTTTCTGTTCACACTGAACTAGTATGGGAATCCAGTAATTTGGCCATTAAAACTCTACCTGACATGCTTTGGATAGTACATCTCCTATATTGCCTTTATACTGATTCCTACTATTACATGTTATATTTATTTTAGCACTGTGTTCTTGTAAAGCAGGTATGGCTTAGTGGTAGGTCATACAGACTAATGTTACTAAGGTCCTGGGTTTGAGACTGACAGTGGGTATTTATTTTTCTTTCCAGACTTTCAAAATGAGTACAGGACCTGTCAATCAAAGTGCCATAAAGGCACTTTTAAGCACTTAAACCAGGTCTGCGCTTTTGCTGGAGCTCACGCAAGACTGGCGGTGAGCTCGCTAACACAAGCGACACCAGCTAATTTCTTTGAAAGAAAAGAAAAAGGGGTGACAGGAAAGTGGTGAAAAAGGGGTCACAAAGATGGTAAGACAGTAGGGAAACAAGCGTGGGATTTGCAGGAGGGATGTAGGTAAGGCCCATAGATGCCCATGTCTTTGGCAGCAACAGCTGTGCATTTCCATGTATTTTGGTGAGACATTGGAAACCTTTCACCCTGAGAGAGGTGTCAGGACAACATTAATATTTGTTGTAGAGCCAATTGTAATTAACTGTTTCAATGTCAAGCAGACATGTGTGCGACATGGACAGCTATGTATGGGGCGTAATTTTTTTGTGGGTACAGAGTGCCCTTTTTTTTTTTTTTTCAGGTGAGAGTGGTATGTCAGGTGAAGGAAGTCGGTATAGCTGGGGAGGTAGGTTGGGTAGGTTAACAGACAAGACAGACAAGACGCATACAGGGCCGGTGTATGACACACGTGGGGGGGGTTACACAATTGACGGGGACGGAGGTTGGGATTTCCAAGATGCATGAGCCCACAGATGGCAACAGTGGAACTGAAATCCCCACCCATAGGCAGTTGCCACTGTTCCTTCACAGCCCAGGACGGGGCTGTGCTGGGGGCTGTGTAGGTGGGGCAACGGCCGGGGCCGTTAGCTGTGCCACACGAGCCTCAAGCTGGTGTAGGGGCCCAAGAACAGAGTCTTGGATCTCCCTTCGCACCACAGACCGGACACCTTGGAGGGTGAGTGGACGAACCCCTCCGGCCACACTTGCAGAGGGGGGACCGGCCCCATCCCCTGCAGTGCTTCCACCCGAAGGTGGCACAGGGCCACCGGAGGGGGGGTCCGGCCTGGGCACTAGTGCCAGGTGCAGGCACCAGCTGAGGTGGGAGAGGTGGGTCCGCTAGGACCCGCCTTCCCAAGCGTTCTAGGTTTGTGAGTTGTTATGTTAGTTTGGGTTAGTGGCATTTTATTCCATTCAGATTAGTTGTAACAGCATGCATTGGTATTCCCATCAAACAAACACCCAGATATTAACACCATTGAACAAGGGGCATATCAATATCACATGCATTATTTGAACAGAAATACACAGTCAAACAACATGTAGGGTTGATTAATGGCAACAGGCCATCAGATTTGCAGGTATGAACAGGGCACATGCACGAACAGACATGCATATATTTTTGAAACGGACAAATGTCCATGATTAATGAAATGTTCACATACCATTATTTAGTGGGTGTTGTTATATGGAATTATAGGGTTGGGCGGAGATAGAAAGTGATGACACATTCATATGTTACACATTGATTTACATTTGTATAAGGTACACAATTAAGTTGAGGCTGATGTTTCAAAATAAATTTTATTTGACTGTCAAGCTACACCTGTTACAAATACATCACTATCCTACTTATTTTGAATTTGATCAGATACATCATCCTGCTACACTTTGATGACAGGACAGGGGACAACTATGGCTGTTTAGTCTGTCAGATAATCATTCATTCTATCTGCAAATTGTTTACTGTGATCACCATATACAGCATTTGGCCTAGACATTCCAGATTCTGACACACTGAAATCAGTTTGGGATATTAAGTTGTACTTCCCACATGCATTTAGTTCTGTAGAAACACACTGGGGCTACTATATTCAGGGGTTATTACTACTTTATTTATTCATACATGACCCTTTCTGTCACTCTCACACATCCTGCAACTTCACAGTTCAGGTTGGTACTTCTAGGCTTTGTTCACATGTTAGACTGGTGGTGATTCAAACACTTTCCAACAGCCTCACTTCTGTCATGATTCAGCATTTCAACAGGGGATATATCTCACATATGACTACCTCAGATTCTAAAGCTGTACTCTTGGGACTACTGCAGGTTACACTATATTTAATTTATGGTGGGACATCTGTATTACAGCACTGTTTAATTCTATCAATTATATTTCCAGTTACACTTGCATACTGATGAACTTGTTGCAGCCATACCTGCAGACTTACAATTCCTGCTTGCACATTATATTACTTTTAATCAATACACTGCAGTGTTCTGCTACATGCTACAGTACAATATTTATTTACAAGTAATGGGTGGGGTTACTAACCTGCATGGTGGCGCAGCCGCACCAGCCTACGGCCATACATCTCACGATTCGCAGAGCGGACACCTGCAGCTGTAATACGAAAGAAGTAATATTGGACTACACATCTCCATGGTATCGGCCAGTTGAAATCCTTACATACATAAGCAAAATGTAACTTACTCAGTAGTGGGGCGTTGGGCATATCCCGGGCCTCCTGGATCCATTCGGTCAACTGGTCTTCCTTGCGTCGCTTCAGGTCCGCATGGTGGTGACGGACCTGCTCACCAGTGCGTGGAATGCCAGTAGCACTGGTCAGATCACGAGCCAACTGGTCCCATGCCTCTGCCCTATACGCTCCCCATGAGACCTGGCCCTGCATGAGTTGGGCCTCGTGATGATGGACAAGGAGCCAGACCATGTATCTGGACTCCTCAACGCCCCAACGATGTGCTCGAAAGCAACGTCCCTCACCTACTCCACTCATTCTAACTGCAGGTCTGTTCTACAATCGTTTCTGCTGTGTATTCCCGCCTATGGGGCTTATATATGCCGCTTTTCCCGCACATTTCTCTGATTGGCCATTTTGGAATTGTATCTACTTCACTGAAAATGCTTTATCATGCTCCATTCTGGATTTTATCCCATATATATGCTATTTCTGCCTTTCTAGGTATTGCTGTCATGGCTTAGTGGTTTAGTACCTTGACTCTAGTGCATGGTATCCTGGGTTCGAATCTGACAACTGATTTTTGATTTTCCTGAAAGATATGAGTTGAGGACCTGTCAATCAAACATGCCAAAAGCACTTTTAAGCACTTAAAACCAGGTCTGCGCTCGTTTGCGCGGAGGTAACGCATGCGCACTGTCAGTTAGCTTGTGGGAGCGGCGCGCAAACGGTGTGCGCTGGGATAAACCTTAATTGGCTAGTGACACACATGTTCAGCTAAGCACAGCTAGTTGCAAACGGTTTCAGCCTATTAAACCGGTGCTTAGCAACGGGCATGCAGTTTGCAGCTTTTTAAACACTACTCAGCTACGGGCACTCCGTCTCACAGCAGCTTAGCTATCAGTACATTTCTGACTATTTTTAGTATTGTGTTACTTCGGAATATATGCTCCATTTCATTCCATTTTACAAAAGGGAATACATTTACATTTGTACAATACTGTCAGGGGGCTTTTTCGTGCTTATTTACAAAAAAAAAAAAAGGTTGTTGTGGGGGCTCGAACCCCGCCTGCCTACTCTTAGGCCGGCAACTCTACCGCTAAGCTATTACTTCTTGGCTTACTTTGCATATTTAGTTCTTATATCCTTTTCCACTGACTGCTAACTGTGATTGCGCTAGTAGCACACCCGCGCACACGGGCGCACACAGTAGCAAACATTTACGGGGTTTAAAAAAAAAAAAGGTTTTAATTTAATTTTATAACATCTCTTCACTTTATACAGTGATGGTCTATCGGGGCATGTGTTGTGTAGTGTGTTTATTCACATTTCCATGGCTGTTTACTTTCAGCCATTCTAGTCTTCCGGGGGCATGTCCGCTTGCAGGGCTTAGCCTACAGACATGCCCCCTACTCTCTTACACGGACAGTGTAAGAGTTGCTAGTGTGATTCAGCATGCCTCATGCACCTCATGCATATGCATGACATGCTGACATCACACAGTTTCACTGCAGCCTCCATGTAAGAGTTATAACTCTTACACGGAGGCTTCCTGAATTTGGCCCTATATCTTTTGACAAAGTTAGTCTTGCATTCGCGCTTCTGTAAATAAAGCATTTGTTTTTCTAAATGCTAAATATGTCAGCTGCATTATTTTCAGTTATCAATATTTATTTCTGTATGTCTGTATATTTATTTTTTTTGGGGGGGGAGAAGTCCTTTAACTAACTAAATAAATAAATAAATGTTCATACTAAACCTTGCAATGCTTCACATAAAAGCTAAGCATATATTAACTATATAGATAACTAAATGTTACAAACAACCTAGTAATCAAATGTAGGTAGCCAATTGCCCTTTGGCTGAGGAACGTACACACTCATTCTTAACTGGGATATTGATTGATCCATGCAAATACACAAGAGCAACCACAAAACTGTTGCCACACTATCATTCCCTACTTAGGCTCCATCATTTTTGTTGGCAGGGAAACAAAGTCAGGTTGTCTCCTTGGCAGAACATGTTTCTTGAAACTTTGATGGACTCCTTGATTAGGTTATTTCTTGTTCCAGCCTATAAAAGGTGATCCTTTACCAGTGGGTGGTATCACAGACCCTGATGATGGTCAATGTGCAAAAACATTATGATGGTTTGGAATGTAAGGCTGCACATCAGAAAATGTTAGCTTTAGCTAACAATTCTTTTGGCAGATGACCTCTTGGATTTGAGATTTCCCCTGATTCCATTTATATTCCGGAAACTCCTGTGGTGGGAGTCAAATACCTAGATAAATTCAGACAGGCCCCTTGTGCTTCCACCACTAGCACCACCATCCGAGAATCTGTTGCTGAAAGCATCAGACATGGTGTGGAATTCAAAACTGGAATCTTGGATGGTCTTAGGGTATGGTCAAAATGGCAGATCCCACTCCACACTACTGTGAAAAAGATGCTAATGGTCATCACTTGCATAGACACTTTCAGGAAATGTCTGAAGAACAATATTATTCAAGTGGTGATTGAGAATATTGTAGTCATGCAGTACATAAATTAGCAGAGAGATATCACTTTGTACCATCCACGCAGGATTGCAATGGAACTGTGGCACATAGCTTTGGTATTCAACCTTCAATCAATGGTGGTGCACCTGGCAAGCAAATAACATGCACTGACAGATATCTTAGGCTAGGTTATTCTTTTGGCTCCTGAATGACAACTGAATCTAGAAGAGTTTGCTAGCACTTACCTCATCAATGAGGTTATCCAAGTTGTAGGCTTTGATGTGCTTTCCCCCCTTACTGTGTGTGATAAAAAATGGATGGTTTTGTTTATCAGACCATTTATGTCTGAAGTGGTGTCTAGAAGCTCTTTATGAGATGATTTGGCTAACATCCTTTTATCCTTAGCCTCTGCTCCCCTAAACTTGATAGACCTTGATGTGACTTTATGTTTTTATAACAAAATACCCAAGGAAGTCTGATCACCTTTTTTGTTTTGCTCAATCAGAATAAATTTAAGGCTTCTTTGGATAAACAGACCATTTCTAATTGAATGAATACTTTGCACTGGACTGTTACACTGTTCTACTAATTCCACATCTGGTCACCTTAGTGCTCACCTGTTGTTCATTGAGATAGATGACTTAGCAGTTTGACCTCTACAAACATTTATCAGACATTAAACGTTAGGTTGTCAATCTAAGGCAAGGAGAGGCTTCACTACAGCAGTCCTGCAGGGAAGGTTAGTTGGGGTGTCCTCCCATGGTATATATTCATAGCTTGCACTGCTACCCATACATAAATATTGTAAGGTTAGTTGAGGTGTCCTCCCATGGTGTACATTCATAGCTTGCATTGCTACCCATACATAAATACTGTGAGGTTAGTTGGGGTGTCCTCCCATGGTGTACATTCATAGCTCACACTGTTACCCATACATAAATACTGTGGAAGCTGAAATTATTATCATACAGTCATGAGTATGAGGAAATTGTCATAACAGTAAATATATGACATCAGTTTCTTTTTTTCAGTACCGATTCCCTCCCTTCATCTCCTGTTACTCAGTCTGCTTTCTGCTGTGGTTGATTGGTTGGTTGGTGGCTTGCTTACTTGTTTTGGTTAATATTGCTAAGTTAGGCTTTCTGTACTATAGTTTATCTCAATACATTATAGAGTTATTTTGATGGTATGAACGGTGTGTGACTCCTACACCATCAAATGATGACAAGATGTGCAGATCCTTTGTATATTGAGAACCACGAGAGAGAAAGGGATGTATAGCATTCATGGCAGCATATTTATTATCAGTATTGTTCATTATACTTCATTTTCCAGATTCTTATTTCTCCACACAGGGCTAATTAACTCTCTGTCCCATTGTGTTTCTTTACTATTGTTTAAGAATCATCTGATCTTATCAGTCATTTTGGCTTTTCTTCATCACACATGTATCTTCCTTCATTACCACTGACAACAGAGTGCACAAAATCATAAGTTGCTATTCTAATATGAAGGAAGATACCTACTGGACTATATTTCTCCTCATGTATAATCTGCAAAATATAAATCCAGTTTCTGAAACAGTCTATGATCTTGGATAAATAATATAGCAGCATCACTTTGTGCAGCTAATGAATAACAGCTCCTTTTCTTTCTTTAGCATCATTTGTACTTACTGTAGCAATTATCTGTAGTCTTCTTATTACTCATTATTTTTTCTCAAATATCTTTTTATTGAAGACTTTTCACTCGTAAATGCAAACAGAAAGGATAAACAGAACGCAACATAGGAAACTGTTGATATTACAAATTGCTTAACATGAGCAAGTTATTAAACTAGGTAACACACTATACTAAAATTCAAAAGGGCTAAAGATTACAATATTGGATTACCATGAACTTATGCTTATGTTATGACTTAGTCAGGATACTGTTATAATACAACAATTCACTTGTACATTATGGTAACACATGAGAGTATAACTTGAAGCATAACACCAAGCTAAATGAAACACAAAAAATCTACTATACAAAAAATGTCACCTTATTTAATGGTTTTACTACTCAACTAAAAGGTGTGTTTACTATCTTTATGTATTTACATTTGGTTTGCCATTTATGATAAAATATCAATTAAAGCTTTGCAGTAGTTCTGATATGTTTGGTTCTTTTGACTTTATGTATAAAGCTTCTTAGCCAATATACGCTTTTTTGCCATATTCTTATATTCTGACCAGGATAGTTTGGATCTGTCCATCCAGGTTTTAGCTATGTAAAATTTTAATAGGGTACATAATGTTATTGTAATAGGTTCATAGGTAAGTACTAGGCCATCGGCCCTAGGGCCTATATAAGCCTAGCCAAAAGAGGTTCCCTGACTTTCTCCACCCAAGAAGATTATTTTCCTGTGCCCCTGTCAAGCAGAGCCACAAAAGTGATCCCCAGGGTGAATTTCCTGTTTCCCATCCAATTGTCAAGATTTCTCTTAAAGAGGGCTAATGAGGAGCTTTGCTTGACATGAATGGGTGGTCTGTTCCAGAGCATGGGAAGTCTCTGGGACAGGAATCTATCCCTCCAGCATGTTCTGTTTATTGTGGTGACACAGTTTAGGTCCCTGGAGCATGTGGCCTGGAGAGATTGGGATTTCTTTAAGTGTAGCATGTCCATCAGATCTGGGTTAGACATGGCTTTGTATGTTAGGCAGAGGTTGCCTCTGAGTAGGCGATATGTAACAGAGTAGAGCTGGAGTTTTTTTAGATGGTCTGCGTATGGCATCTGTTTGAGGCTGATAATCCTCTTAGTAAGGTATTTCTGTGGCCTTTCTAGTTGTTGTAGATGTCTTGCGAGGTACATGCCAAATGGAGCATTGTACTCTATAATGGGTGTGATGAGGGATGAGTAGAGAGGAACGATGACCACTCTTTTTCTGGAGGAGAACCCCTTTGTGATGAGGTGTGCCATGTAGAAGGATTTTCTGACTACTGTGGCAACATGATTATCAAAGGAGAGACTGCTGTCCACCTGTGTCCCAAGGTCTCTTATCACACTTTCAGTGTTTAGTAGGCTACCTCCTATGACCCAGGATGTCAGCTGTGACACGCATAGCTTGCTGCTCCACAGCCATCCAGGGACTCCGAGTCGACAGGCTGAGCCACTTAGGGGAGAGGTGCCCCCTGTCCTAGACACACACTCCTCTTCGGCTGGACCAGCCTTCCAACTGATGGAGAAGGCTTTCGCTGCTGCTGGTGATTATGGACTGTCTATACCTCCACCCTCCTCTGGTATACTGGTTTCATAAGTCACAACTAGCAGACACTGGGTGCAGAGGCCGCAGGACATATTCCCTCATGAATCCCCTTTTCCGCTGTCTTCTCCTGCTTCTCCTGCTGAAGAGGTCCACCGGAAAAGTTTGTGTAAGAGGAAGCAAATGGACTCCACAGAGGAGTCCCTCACTGAAGACACAGATTTTGATGAGGGGGAAGAATCCCCTCGGTCACCCTCTGAGTTATCCTTTGGTGATATCCTCAAAATCCTGAAACAGAGAGGTGACTGGCAGTCCTCTAATCTGACCTCTGAGGAATCAGTGTTCCTGCAGGCCTTTCGCGCCCAGCCCCTACCTCCTGGGTTACTCCACCTGCCGATGAACTTGTCTGGCTCATCGTGCAGCATGCTTGGAAGGTTCCTGATACCATCAAAGCTATTCCCCAGAGGCCAGATAAGATCTTGTCCCCTCCTGCTTCGGATCCCTATTGGTCCAAAGGTCTTCCTGTGGATGCTTTGGTGGTGGCGGCCACAACAAAAAAAGATCTGGCAGAAGAAGAAAGCCAGACTGTCCGTCCACATAACAGAAAGTCCTGGGCCCTGGGCAGGATAGAGAAGTGCACCTTTGCTTCAGCGACCTTTGCTATCAGGTCCCTGAATTATATGGCACATTTTACCAGGCTTCAGAGGGATCTGGTTTCTGAGCTCTCTGAAACCCTGGCTGGTGCCGTGTCTGATGAGGTCCGTGACAAAGTGGCCTCTCAGCTGGCCACCATTGAATCTATATCTAACTCCTCTATGTGACTGATATCTCATGCATCAGAAGGAGCAGCTAGAGCAGCGGGTTCAGCTGCGGTCTTGAGACGTCACGCCTGGATGTGCTTGTGCAACTTCGCAGAAACCTTTAAATCTTCTTTTCTTAATGCCCCTATTGAGGCCTCGTCATTGTTTGGGCCCAAAGTTAAAAGCACACTGGCCAGATGTGAACAGGACGGTAAGACCCTTTCTGCCATAGGTGTCCGTTATTCTTCCCCTCAACGTGCTTTCTCCTGAAACCAAAAGAGTGGGAAGATATGGTTCAAGAAATCTCAGGGTCCTTTCCATGACACACAGGCTGAGTTCTCCCCCAGAGGCAGAGGGGGAAGCTCACAGGGAAGATGCCCCTTTCGGGGCAGAGGGGATCTGCGAAACCAGGGTTCCAGGGATTCTTTCCCTGGCCAATCCTCCCAGCGCTCCTGAAGAGCGGCCCAACTCCTTTCCTCTGGAGGTAGTTGGGGGACATTTCTCCTTGTACCCTTCTGCCTGGCTAACCGTCACCACCGATTCTTGGGTACAAAGGATTATAACCAGAGTTTATCATATCCCCTTCGATCTCTGTCCCGTCCCTTCAAAAAATATTCCCGACGTTCCACCCAGTCAAAGGGAAGAAGCAGCTCTAGAGATAGAAAAGCTGCTAAGAAAAAGAGTCATCCAAATAGTCCCACCAGACCAGATAGGATCCAAATTCTACTCAAGACTATTTTTGGTGCCAAAGAAAACCGGGGACTGTAGACCAATTTTGGATCTCAGTGTATTGAACAAGTTTGTAAGAGTACAAAACTTCCGGATGGTCACAATACAGTCTATCCTCCCGCTGTTGGAAAAAGATGATTGGATGTGCTCTATAGATCTTCAAGATGCGTACTACCACATAAAGGTGGACAGGCCACCAAAAAGATTTCTGCACTTCCGTGTGGGAGCCAGTCACTAACAGTTCAGAGTTTTTCCTTTCGGACTCTCTGCAGCCCCCAGAGTGTTCACAAAGTGCATGGCAGTTGTCAAGGATTCCAGGTGTTTCTATACCTAGACGACTGGCTCATTTCTGCCCCCACCAGACATCTACTGGAAAAAGCCCTGGCATACTCTCTCCTCACTGCTCAAAGGCTAGGCATAACCATAAACTGGCAAAAATCCAATCTCACCCCATCTCAGTTGGCAGAATTCATAGGGGTTATCTTGGACACAAAAACTGCAGAGCTGCTATTCCAGAGCACAGAATTCTAAGGATAAAGCAACAACTACTTCCAATCCTTTCAAAGGAAAAATCCACGGCTCACTCGGTTCTATATCTGTTGGGTTCCATGGCAGCCTCCATCACCATTGTTACCCTGGCCAGGTTTCACATGAGGCTTCTACAGTGGCTACTGCTCATCCAATGGTATCCTTTTCAGCACCCACTTTCAGCCATGATTCATGTAACCCACAGGTGCAAACAGGATTTAAATTGGTGGATGACACACAATCTCTCACAATGGTCTCATCCCTTCTCCCCTCAGCAACCCAAGGCCACAGTGACCACGGATGCCTCCCTGATGGGGTGGGGGGACTATGTCAGGGACAGACAGTCCAAGGCACTTGGTCCGAACTGGAGGCCCACCTGCATATAAATGTTCTAGAGCTGAGGGGGGTGCTTCTGGCATTGCAAGCATTTCATCCCCTGCTGCTGTCTGGGACAATTGCCATTCAGTCAGACAACATGGTGGTGGTCTGGTACATCAACAAGCAAGGTTGAACCAAATCTTACCCCCTTTGTCGAGAGGCCATGAGGATATGGCAATGGGTGATGGCTACCAACCGTTTTCTTCTAGCAACGCACATTCCCGGGAGTTCCAATGTGATAGCAGACAGACTCAGCAGGTTCATTCTTCAACCTCACGAGTGGTCCCTGAACCCCTTGATAGCGGTGGAGATCTTCCACCACTGGGGCCATCCTTGCTATGACCTCTTTGCATCCACGCCCAACTACAAATTCAGCAACTACTTCATCCTGATTCCCCCTCCGGACAGCCAGCCAGGGATACTCTAGTCCACGATTGGCCCTCAGATCTTCTTTATGCATTTTCACCCTTTCCTCTCATTCCCCAGTTTCTGAAGAAAGCCCGTCAGTTGAGGAGCAAGGTGATCCTCATAGCACCATATTGGCCTCGACAGATTTGGTTCACCTTCCTTTGGCCTCACCTACTAGATCGACCATGGATTCTCCATCTAACCCCGGAGTTGATCTCACATCCACAGAACCTGATTCATCCCAACTTGAACAGCCTGAAGCTCATGGCTTGGCTACTCCAATTCCCTTGATTGCCAGGCAGAATGATCTTTCTTTACCAGTACGTGATATTCTCATTGCTTCTTGTAAGTCTTCCACTAGAATTACTTATCTGAGCAAGTGGAAAAGATTTACCTGTTGGCTGAAAAATAAACAAGTAGACCCCTTTTCAGCACCAGTGTCAATAATACTAGACTATTTGGCCGACCTGTTTCAATCAGGTCTATCGGCCTCTACCATTAGAGTTCATTTGGCTGCAATTTCTACTTTTCATGAGGGTGTCCAAGATTCCACTCTTATGTCCCATAAATTGTGCAAGACCTTCATAAAAGGTGTGAATCATCTGAAGCCACCTTTTAGAGAACCTATTCAGCCATGGGATTTATCATTAATTCTACAAGCTCTGAAAATGTCACCTTTTGAACCAGCCTCTTCGTGCGACCTCAAGTATTTGTCATGAAAAACCTTGTTTTTGGTTGCCATTACTTCTGCCAGACGTATTTCTGAACTTCAGGCTTTATGTATCAAAAGTCCATACTTGATTTTTCATAGAGATAGAGTGTCTCTGAGAACTAATCCGTCATTTCTGCCTTAAGTGATCTCTGAAATATCCATTAATAAAGCCATTGAATTGCCAGTTTTCTTTCCCAATCATTCAAACAGAGGAGAGTATTGCCTACATATCCTAGATATACACAGGCAAATCCATTTTTACTTGAACAGGACTAAACCCTTTCGTAAATCTGACCAGTTATTTTTGGCCTTTTCTGGACCTAGAGTAGGATCTGCTGTTGCTAAGGTCACATTACCTAGATGGTTGAAGGACTGTGTGACCTTTATTTATACACAATGTAATATCTCGTTGCCTACTACCATGAAAGCTCATTCAACAAGGTCGGTGGCAACTTCTGCTGCCTTCCATGCCAGAGCTTCTTTATATGACATCTATGCAGCTGCAACTTGGGCTATGCCTCATACCTTCATCAATCATTACAAATTGGATTTGGCCTCCAGGGGAAGAGCATCTTTCGGTTCTATGGTGCTCAGAAATGTCCTTCCATGAGAGCCTCCCAGGAATAGAGGTAGCTGGGGACTCTGTCCCATGCATAAGGAATGAACGAGGATTAACAATATCGGATAAAGAATTTATGGCTTACCATAATGTTCCACCTGTATTGTTGATCCCATCTTCCCCCTCCTGTGGTTTCTAGTGGATCTCACCATCCGGTTCTCTTAGGTTATTTGACCAGAGGTAGCCTCTACCTTCTTTAACTTGCAAATTCAATCTGAGGTAACAGGGAGAGGGGGATTGTCGGTAAGAGTTTAGCTCGAGAGTTTGAAGCTGATGCAAGCTTGGAAAATGTCTGGCTCGGTTCTGAGCTCGGAACCGATACCGATGCGTAATGACTGAACAAGGATCAACAATACAGATGGAACATTATGGTAAGACATAACTTCTTTTTTCTTTTTAATGTCTTGCAAGCCATTTATATTCCATGAGGCTACATTAATCATCTTAGTTGATAATTAATTTGAATACCCATGTAACTGAATTATCTATGAGTGCTATGAGGGGAGTATTTGGCAAAGCACTGTGAGTAGTGGCTGATGTGTGTTGAGAAACAACAACATGAAAAGAAAAGGTGACACGCTCTTTCAGGAATTCCCTAGTGCCTGACCACTTACCACTATCATCTGAAAGAGAAGGGTTAAACCAGTAAGCAAGTAATATATACATCATCCTATAATTAAAACATCTAAAAATATATACAATTTTAACTATCATACAGTAATTATTTCGCATTCCAAGGAACATCACAACTCTGCTAGGATAAATGCCACCCAGCCAGCAACTGAAGTTGTGAATAACATAAACATTGCTAACCCAATCAGGAATTAGAGGTAACTTATAGCTTGTAATATTCATATTTCAACATATTTTATAACCCTTATAAATAGTTATATGTGGCTAGCTGTGCTCTTTTGTCCCAATTTTTCTTTTGGGTAGCTAGATAGTTCAGGGTTTAAAACAACAGAACAATAGACTCAGTTGATGCAGAGTGTATCAAACCAATACAGTATGAGCATATGCTATATACAACAGTTCTTATGATCTGCCTGTACAAACAGAGAAATATAACTCCAATAGATGCTTCATATTAAAATGCACTACATCTAGTACACCATACCATTTCGTGACCTTCCATAGTTCTCCGGCTGCTACTAAGGTAAAAAGGAAAAAAAAAGACTGTTGTATGAACATGAAGTCAATGTTATTTGCAAAATATGACAGCAAAGTGTCCATAGCGTAATGCTTCTTTTCTGCATGAGCAGTCTATTTCTCAGAGATCTCATTTGCAGTAGCTTTTTCCTTTCTATTCCTGTTTCATTCTCACTTTCTTCCTTTCCATAATCCAGACTATCAATTATTAAATATAGTTTCTTCTTCTATAGCTGTCTTTTAGATCCTACTGCTAGTTGTCTATAGGAAAATTTGCAGTACCTGTGGGTTTTTGGAGCTAGGAATTGTTCCAGCTCTTTAGATGTAGCTATCCCTCAGTTTTCAGCCTTGTATTATTACATTTTATTTCCTGGGTGTCATTTGGCTCATACTGTTGTCTCTCCTAGTATATTCACACAGTTTTTTGCTTCTTTTTGGATCTTCTGGGCTGCCGTAGACTTGATTTGGGTCTGACATCACTCCGTGGGTTAATTTACATGTGTGATGTGAGGTCAAAGGTCATGTGATGTCTGACAAGGCTCAGCTTCCTGGAAAAATGGTCTTAGAATGTTGAAATGGAAAGGAAAGTCCATGGAGACTTTTTTCTTACAAAATAGAGGTAAATACTTTCAGTAATTAAAAAAATAAGAAAAAATACTAGCGATACCTGTATTTGCCGCATTTTAAGGTAGTTTATAGCCTAGATACATTTTAAGTGCTGATGGAGACAGTTTTAGTTGTTACTTACTATTTACTTGTTATTTTGGATCTCATTGAATGCCTTTAAAAAAGCTGAAGTTGCTTCATCTTTACTATTTGCTTGGTATGTGGACCCCTTATTGAAATTGTATGGAAGCAGGATACTTCATTTGGAATTGTATTTTCTGTTTTATTAAGTATGCACAGAAAGGTGATAAAATTTGTCTCTGTTGCTTGATGGCTAAGGGTAAGTCCTATGCAATTGTTATTTTATTTCCTTTACAAATCATTTTTTTTTAGTTTTTCCAGCTTGTATGATCATATTAGCTTGTGTTGCATTTTGTATTCTCACATAAATTTGCCTTGGAGCTTTAAGAGTTTGTGATTTTCTTAAGGCTCAATGGAATCTCTCTATTGTAAAATTCTGGACTGAAGCATTGTTGTCCAAAAGTAACTCAATGATTTCTTTTATTCTACTTTGTAAAGACACTTGTTCATAGGTTTCAGGGATACCCCTAATGAGCACATTGTTGTGTCTTGATCTAACTTCTAAGTGTATTATTTTTTGTTGGATTTCAAACACTGTTTTTTTTTTTTTTTTTTGTGGAATTAGTTCTTCTCCGAATCTATTCTATTTTTATTTCATTCTCTACAGCTTTCTCTTCATTTTTCTCTAGTCTAGCTAGTATTTGATCTATATTGCTTTCAAAAGCATTTAGTTTTGTAGAAAAGGAGCGAGTGTATGTTTTCTTGCAAGGGTGTTAAAGCTGCCTTGAGTTCTTCCATAAAGAGGGGTTGTTCTGACTTCATTTTGGCAGTCTGTTTTTGCAAGTCAGGTTGCTGTTTTACAGTTTTGTTGTCTCTTTGTACAAATTTCTTTCTCCGGCGATGTTATTTGTGAAAACCTTGTTTTTGTCGTTTGAGCTTCCATTGAGTCCATGGTTCTATATTTATCGAAAGTTTA
The DNA here is from genome assembly GCF_019279795.1 of Protopterus annectens. Taxonomy (NCBI): domain Eukaryota; kingdom Metazoa; phylum Chordata; order Ceratodontiformes; family Protopteridae; genus Protopterus; species Protopterus annectens. The sequence goes on along the minus strand of NC_056738.1, from coordinate 150,086,934 downwards.
TTTCTTTATGTAGCTTCCTGTGGTTTACTGCTGAGGCCTGAACTACTTGCAGAGAATCCTCAATCAGCACATGTTGATCTTGCAGATAAGTATATAAAATTCTTTATATTTTTTACAAATCTGCAGCAGAGATGATTTAATATCTAGTATATCACAGTATTATCTGTTTTTTGATGATTTGGCAGAAGTGCTGATGCCCTGATTAGATTAGATTGTAGATTTTTGTCAGGAGCTGACTGAGAAGTGTCTTTCCTAGCTGGCAGCCATCTTGGAATCTCTTATTACTCATTGTTATCTCTTCATCTTCTGAAGTCATAACTTCATTTGTCTGATCCTTACTCTTGGTATGTTAACATTGTCTTCACCTGAGACAGATCCTTTTTTACTACCTCCATTTGCTTCCTAAATGAAAAATTGAGTTTTCATTCTTATTTTTGTTTTAATAGATACCATTTCTCCTACTGTACTCATCTTCTCCCCTCAGGCAGTTTGCACTGCAGTTAGATTAGCTACATTCATTTTTCTCTATATATTTTATCAGTCCCTTGTTCTTATAGCATGCAAATTTATTTATTTATTTATTTGCTTTTGTTAACCAGGAAAGTCCACTGGGCTGAAATGAGCCCATTTTCAGTGGAGGCCCTGGGAGAAAAGCTCCAAAAAATGTACATAATTAAGAGATTATTTAGAGAGTTAATAACAGCATTTAACAATATACAAGAGTAACAACAGCATTTAACAATATACAATAGAATAATATAGGAGTCAGAAGTGACACAGTAACATAGGCAATGTATAGTAACATTTTGTGGAAGACTCGGGTGCTTGGTAGGTATTCAGTAGATCAGACAGATAATGATAATCTGCACATACAGAATTTTTACACACCATGTGAGGCAGGGTGAGGCGCACTGTGCTGTGATTAAGGGTGAGGGCACAATAGGGAGAGTGAAGAAGAGTGTGGGTATCTGAGAGATGAGTCAGGTTAGTAATCAGGAATTGGGGATGGTGCAAGGGCATAGCCAATGAGAGGAGAGATGTTGGTAGAGTGATTTTTTGAATGACAGGTTATTATTTATAGTCCGTAGAAAAGGTGGAAGGGCATTCCAGAGTTTAGCTGCACTGAAAGAGTAAAGGTATTGGCCTACAGGGAGTTTAGCTCTCTTAACTTGGATAAGTGATTGATTTTCAGATCTTAGCAAATGGTTTGGTTGATAGAGTCAGAAGTGATGCCAGGGCTGGGCATTTGGAGGAATTATAGATGAATTTGTGTGCTGTGGCTAGTTGTATGTAAGTTAGGTGTTGTGGGAGTTCTAGCCAGTTCAGGGATTGTAATGAGTGACAGTGGAGGGAGGAATATTTTGCTCTAGTAATGAATTTAGCAATTTTGTTATAGCAGCTCTCCATTTTATTTTTTAATGACGACTGGATGTTTGTCAGAATGGGGACACCATAGAGGAGAGAAGGTAAGAGAAAAGTTTGGGCAAGTGTTTTTCTAGTAGAGCAGTTTAAAGTGTTTATGTCTGTAGAGGGTACCAAGTTTTTGGTCTGTTTTTTTTTTATGGTGTTGTGGATGTGTTGGTCAAAGGTTATGTTGTCATTTAATGTTATGCCAAGTAACGTAGTATGGGAAACTACCTCTAAGGCAGTCTTGTTGGAGGAGAAAATGATGATTTATTAATGGTGGTACTTTTTTGAGCGTAAAGAGCAAGTGTTTTATTTTATTTGGGTTGAGGGCGAGGTGATTATTTATCACCCAGTTTTTGGTAATAGAGAAAGCATTCTGGGTGATGGTCAGAAGTTCAGTTTCAGAGTTACCAGAGCAGATAATAGTAGAATCATTCACGTATTGAACTACAGATGCTTGAGTGAGAGTGGAGTGAAAGTCATTAATAGAAATACTGAACAGGAGGGGGCCCAAGATGGATCACTGGGGAACTCCGATAGAAGTAATGAGAAAAGGAGAGAAAGAGTGCAACCATTTGGTGGATTGTTGTGTGTTTGTGAGGTAACTGGTGAACCAGTTAAGGATAGATGTGGACAAGCCAAGGTATGAGAGCTTAGAAAGGAGGAGAGGATAGGAGATGGTGTCAAAAGCTTTAGAGAGATCAAGAAAGAGTGCGGAGACAAGTTTACCATCATTGCGGCTGTGGTTAACAGTGTCCAGGAAGGATAGGGGAGCAGTTGTAGTACTATGGCCAGGGCAGAATCCATGCTGAGTTGTAGAAAGTAGTTGGTTTTGGGATAGGTAATCCATGAGTTGAATTTGATACATTTTTCCATTATTTTAGAAATAGGAGCTAAAATGGCTATAGGGTGGGAATTTGAGATGTCTGAATTATGCCTTTATGTAAGGGTATGATATAAGCTTTCTTCCAAATGGATGGTACATAGGCTTCTTGGATAGATCTATTTATGAGAATGCTTATGGGGTAGCTGATAGATATGGCAGACATTTGAAGGTATTGTGGGAGTAAACTGAGGCAGTGCTACCAGGTTTGAGTTTTAGCAGGAGTTTAGAAATAGTGGAAGTTGGAACGTGAGAGAAGGAGAAAGACTGGTGGGAAGGCTTTTCTGGGGTATGGTTTGTAGAAGTGGGGTTGCTGTTGTGAGTAGCTGTAGGAAAGGTGGAAGCAAGTTTGGATATAGTGTCTATGAAGTAGGAGTTGAAAAGGGTAGCTAGTTCAGCAGGGGTTTTGTCAGGGTTTGGACAAGGATTGCTTTTGGTGCCAGGGTTTAATAGAGTGGAGACTGAATTCCAGAACTGTTTTGAGTTATAGCTGTGTTTGTTTTGGAGATGGAAGTAGTACTGTTTTTTATCATTAACAACTAGACACTTTACTTGATTGTGGATTTGTTTGAAAAGCTGGAGACCTATGGGGTTTTTACTATTATGTCATTTTTTTCCATGTTCGGTCTCTGGTATTCATAAGTTTTTTTGTGTCTCTAGAAAGACAAATTACGTGATTTGCTTTGATTCTCTTATTCCGGAGGGGGGTCATTCTATTGAGTATACTGAGGAAAGTTGAATTGAAAAATTCAACTGCTTCATCTAGAGGCAAATACTTTAGAATGCTCCAATTGATTTTGCTTAATTTTCATTGAAGCTTATGGGGTTGAAGTTAGTTAGCCATCTAGAGGGTCTGTACTGGTGCTCATGTAAGGTTTAGGAGATGGCACATGTTATATAGGCAAGCAGATGGTCACTGATATTGCAGGGTAGAGTTCCTGCAGATGTAATTTTGTTGGGATCAGACACTAAGACTTAATCAAGTGAGGTGCCCTTATTAGTGTTATTGCTAGGCCTTTTTATGGTAGTAATGAACTGAGTGAAGTTATAGAGGTTGAGGGAATCATTTGGAGAAGGATTTGTATGGTCTAACCAATTTATGTTGACATTCCCTAGGATTATAGTTTCACTGTGGATATTATTTGAGGTCCAGGCTAATATGTCTTCTAAGCCAGAAACATTGTTGCCGGGTGGGATGTAAATGGCTATCAGGCACAGACTTTTGAAATCATTTAGTTTTAGATGTGCAATGATGAGTTCATCTGCTGAGAATGAAAAGGTTTTCAGAAGGACCAGTTCATTTACCTAGTTAACCAATAAATAAACCAGAAACTGATGTTCAAGTATTGTTTAGCAACATCTCCCTCAGTTATTTTATTTTCCAGTCATATTTTCTGTAATCTTACTATTCTGATTTTTGTCTCAACATCATTTTTTCTGAGCTGTGTTACCATTATCATGGTTTTCATTCACATATTCAGTTTCATTTCATTCCATATTCTATTTTCTGTATTCATAGTTGTCAATTTTTTATGATTTTTACATAGAAATTTGACAAAATAACTGGCTTTTTTTTACATTATCTCAAATAAATCCTGCATTCAGCATTAAAAGGACCCAAGCTTGCACATATATGACATTGTTGAGACATTCCAGGATAAAACACTGCCCTGGTTATTACTCAGTATATTTATGCATGTCATGTGTTGTGTAATTCCATCCATGATTCACAGTGTTTTATCCACCACTCACTTTCCACATTTTAAATGTATCTGTTATTTTTGGTCTTGTGTTTGCTCATTCATTCTCCAATACCTGAATTATTGTATTCAGAGATGCATGGGAAGATGGAGCCTATTCTGGCCAGAGTTGTATCATGGTTAAATGGTGTCCTAGGCAGGGCAATGGATCAGGGCCCCCTATACCCCCCCAGCAACAACCCCCCCCCCCCGCAGCAACACTGTTCAAACCTGTCAGTGTGCATACTATTTTCTTCTTTACATTTAAAATAATTACAGATATTTGGATTTAATTTAAAACTTTTATTTCAAATGTTATAGCATAAACACTGATAGACATTTGGTAAAACAATACAGTCTCACAATGAAAACAGACTTGGCATTCACTGTAAACATTTCTGCCCTTGAAACTCACATTCATTGAAACAGCATTGAAACCCACATTCAAAGAAAATGCATCTGTCCTGTGGCGGGTAAAGTTTACCTTTGGGCTATTTTCAAACCATACGTCCCTTGCACACATTTTAAGGACCATACAGATATTTATTTGATATTTGATTCACCTTTCTGATTGTATTAAATTATACTACTTGTATAATACAGTGCCACTTCTTTAGAGTGTGTTTTAAAATTTGTAGTTTTGAACGTTTTTTTCCAGTAAGCAATGAAACAAAAATATATGAAACAATAATGCAAAAACTGCCCATTTTAGAGCTTTTCAACCATAAAGAGCCAGTTAATATGCATATTCTTGGCAAAAGTAAAAGTCATCTGAATAATTCTGCATTAAAGACATCTGTAACTAATGAAGAGGTTGCTGCTAGCAAACAACTTTATATTTCACTGTTTCATCTACAAATTCAGTGCCTGCTGCCCTTGAAGAAAAAATTGCCAAGACTACATTAAAAAAATGGTAAGCTGGTAATATTGCATTAGGGAATGTTGGTAAAATGACAACAGATTCATATTTATTAGGCATCTCATCCAAAGGAAGACACATTCAGGACTACAGCACCCCATCCCCTTAAAGTACAACACAGTATCAGCAATCCATATGACTGGTGTGGGAGTAGAACCCACAGCCTTCTGCATCAAAAACAAATATAATACCTGTTGTGCTATACAATGCTGCTTTCAAATTTTGTAGCACAAACAGTGACAACCATTTGCTAAACAAAACAGTTGCACATTGAAAAGAGACTTGGAATGATCAGCAATAAACTTCTCTCCATTTGAAGTTCACAATTTCTTGAAAATTCACTGAAGTACAGTTCCTTGAAAAATGCACTTTGAGTAGTCTGGTAGCTGGTATTCAGGGTTCAGGCTCTTGTCTGCTGTAACCAAGGTACAGGGTTTGAGCGTGAGCAAATTACCTAATGTGCTATCCCTGACTAGGGCATTGCACACACACATACCTTACCAATGGAATGTTTGTCTGAGTTCTGCCGGCAGAAGCAGGCATACCTTTTCGATCACTGGAAGAAGTACAAGGAATGGTTTGTGTTTAAATTCTGTGTGTGGATGCAGAAAAGAAGAAGTAAGTAACAACAGTCATGTGCATCAATGCAGAGGGCATTCTTAAAGAAGAATGATTGCCCTTAAAGAAGACATGTAATCTTTTTTTTAATTAAAAACTAAATGTTGTGGCAGCCCCCCTGTAAAATGGGCCCCATCCTAGCCAGAGGGGCCCCTCCCAGCCAGCAGGCCCTAGGTGACTGCCTAGGTTGGCTAGTGCTGGATCTGACTCTGAGTCTGGCAAATAATGGCGATAAGAAAAAGAAGTAATCCTGAATGTGACAGTAGCTTATAACAGGACTCATATATACACACTCACTCACAGATCATACCCACCCACACCTATAGCTAGTTTACAAGATCACAATTTACCTAACAGTTTAGTCTTTGGGATGTACAAAAACGTTGTAGCACCCAGCAAAAAACTCATATGGTCACAGAGAGACTATGCAAACTCCATACAGAAGCCATTGCAGCTGGAATATGACCAGTAGAACCAACAGCTGTGAGACAGTAGCATTATTATATGACTGTACCACTTGTCACCGTATTTATACAGCCATTTATTTCTAAACGTCTTACCTTTCTGATGCAATATGCATCAATGTAATTTCTGTAAAATGCTTCCACCTTTTTCTTTCTGCTAGTGGTAAAAAAGTAAGCAGGACTGCAAAAGAATAAACTTCTTGCACTTCTTTTGTAATATTAGCAGAGTTCCTGTACGTTTTCTGTCCAGGTTAGAGCCAAAGTTCTTAAATCAGAAAATGTGTATCAATTTTTGAAGCTGTAGCCATAAATGAGATTCTTTTGTCACAAATTGTGGCTTGTATTTGTGCCGTGTGCTCCTGTAAATGCTTTCATATCTGCACATGTTCCTTGATTGAGGGCTTTTCCTTCAATATTTTTCATAAAAGTGGATGTCAGAGATTCTAACTTCTTGTTTACATTTGCAGCACTGTCTCCTAGTACAAGACATTTAAGCCCTAATGGTTTCACTTTACAGCATTCCTTAAAACCATCATCAAATATGTTTTCTTCACTTATGTTGGTAAATGTATTAACATCTTTAGTGGAGAATGCCATAATATTTACAAACTTTTCCAAAATGTATACTTCTTATGCACTAAATGGTTTTATTTTAATATTTTTATGTTTATTGTGTTGTAGCTGCATTACGCCAGATGACATCATCAACAATGTTTCATTCAGTGCTGATAGATTACTTTAAAGTTACTCTAAGTCATACTTCTCAACCTCTAAGTACAAGAAATATGGAAAAAGCCAAAAATAATGGTGGTAAGAAGGTCCACAAATCACAGACAGATTTTAAGTATCACTCCTATAGACTTAAAAAAAGTTGCTAGAATAACAGGTTCTGCATTAGCATGCATTTTCTGAGGGATATGAAGTCTAAATCTCATATATGTATATATATATATATATATATATATATATAAAATTTGCCAGAAAATACAAAAAAATGGAGGAAAAATCTAGACACTCTGTGAAAATCTGGACAGTTGGCAGGTATGAAGGCTGTCAAAAAAGTAATACTTATTCTAGAAAGTAAGTTAAGCACTTCCATCCAAACTAAAAATATATACTTTATCAGAACTAGCAAGAAAGTTAAATCAGTTCCTTATAAAGGTGTACAAGTCACATGATCAAAATCTTAAAGGCCCAATACCAGTGCTGCATAATAAGTAATGCCAGTAATATAAAAGTTTATAAATATTTAAACATTAAAAATGTTGTTTATAAAAGCTGAAAAACAAAGCAAAACAAAACAAAATAAAAGAAACAAAAAAAAAATATTTATAAAATGCACAAGGCTTATAAAACTTTTTGTGAGTAAAGGTTTTAACTAACTTGTAATTTAAATTCAGTGTTACCAAGATGTCCGGTAAGAGCTGTCACGGTTTGGCAGCTCTATGTTTCAGTGCACTACTAATAGAGACAAAACCATTTAACCCAGGTGGATTGGTAGCGTCTAGGTCCAGATGCCATGCTAGCTCACACACTTTAAGATGCAATTCCAATGATCCACTCCTGGGGTCAGTGGGAACTTCTTAAAGAATACAGAAATTGAAATCATCAGTGTGGCAGTTTATGGTGTGCCTTACAATGCACTGGTCTCATTTTTGCAGCTGTGTCATAAGGGTGTTCATATATTCTTTTATAAAAAGTCTTTTCAACGTTTCCTATATAGAAGGAGGGGCATAGATTACATTACTTCCACAATTAAAATGTCAGGTAAATTTAATCATTCTCTATCTTCCCCTTAGGTTGATGCTGTCTCCCTTTGAGGACAATTTGCATTGTTGACAAAATCCACACAAGTCCTCATCTTTCTCCTGGTGGTAGAATCATCATTTTGTCTTTCTAAGTTCTCATTGATGTTTTTCCCTTTTGTATATAAAAGAGGGTTAGTCCCACTCTTTATTTCTTCCACCTGTGGGTGATGAGTAAATATTTTCCAATTGGTACACATAATTCTTTTTGTTGCCTCTGATTCATGGCCATAATTCAGGATAATCACTTTCACAAAATTCTTAGCAATGGGGCTTTCATTTGGGGTACTGCCCAAGTTCATCTCCCCTTTCCAAGTACATATTTTGTACCCTGTCAGAATTTTTTTTGTTGGATCTTATTGACTATGTTGGGGGAGGGGTTCCTCTCCTGAAAAGAGATTTTTTTTTTAGTCTCTGTAAGGAAGGACCTGGCCACCCTGACAAATTTTCCTTTCACTAAACTCCTTTTTGGATGTAAGGGGGATTAGCTGTGTAGTACAGCTAGGGATTTGAAAAGATAGGTTTTCTGTATATTGTTGAAACTAAGGTATGAATTGTGTTGTCTTTTGATATTGTTACATCTCAAAGAATGGATTGGTAGTGAGTAAATCTAAGGAGAAGTTGGTGGTTGTGTCCAAGAACTTAATAAACTCTTGCAACTGGTCCTGGCTTCCTTTCCATCAGATGTAAATATCATCAAGAAATTTAGTGTAAAAGATCCCATGTTAGGCAGTAACATAATTAAACACAGATATATAATCCCATAACAATATTAATTTACATACTCTGTGGCACATTCTGCCCTCATGGCCAGTCCTTGTAGCTGCTGGTAAAATTCTTCCTCAAAGTAAATATAGTTATTTTTCACCATGATCTTCATTAATTGCACCATATTTTGGATTCATAGATAGAAAGAAAGTCAATTGTGCAGACAGCTTCTTTGATCCACTCCTTCCCCACAGATTGGGGATATCACTGAGAAGAAATCAGTGACATCAGTTGTTCAAAAATGAGGTCATCAACATGTAGGCTATTTAATTTCTCAAAAAAAAAGAAAAAGAAAAAAAAAATCCTAGGAGTTTCTCAAAATATAGAGGTGTTATTTGTAGAAAAGTTTTATTTTTCTATCAGTGTAGATGGTTAGGGGATGGGTTTTGGACCCTTCAGTTGCTACGATGGGCCTCATAGAGTGTCCCTAATAACTTTATGCATCTTGGGTATTCCACATATAATTGGAATTTTAAGTTGTTCTACACTTAAGAAGTTAAATGTTTGTTTAGTAATGACCCACTGGTAAAGTTCATCTTCTAAAAATAAGTTGATATTTCTATATAAAATGTTAATCTCATTCTGAGATACAAAGCCATATTTATTAGAGTCTGAAAGGATGTTACACATTCTGCTAATATAATCAATAGAGTCTATAATCATAAAACTCCACCCTGACTGGCTTCATTAGCCATATGTATTTGTCATGAGTCTGTTCCTGTAGTAGCTCCTTATCATTATTAATGAGGTTATAACACCCAGAAAGTTTCTGGGGATTGTGGTACTCTTGCTGGTCCTTCTTGCACATTTCTCATTCAAATGAAACATAAGGTATAGGGATGGCTTAAAAGTGCTCTTCTTGTATAGCCTATTGTTCTGCGGTCTCTCTTTCATGCCATTAGTGAACAATGCAGACCTTTGGAGATCTCCTGCAGTGCTTGAGGAAGAAAGTTGTTTCCTTTAGCTGCATCACTAACAGATGTTCAAATGTATATATTATATAAGTTTTAGTTCGATGAGGTTGCTCCCTGAATTCAGAAAAATGTATTGTTTGCCTAAACCAGAGTACACAATAGCATAACATATTTAGTGTAGGTGTGCTATTAGCAGAAAGAGGCATTGAAACAGTTATAGTGAAGATTAATGTAAGTCATGCAATAACTGGAGGATCAAATGGTTAATGGATGAAGTAAAGTAATGGTTATTTGAGACAGTTCAGAAATAGCAATATTTGTATATCCAATGAGTATTTGTTGCAATTTATATTGGTGGCATTGAAAAGCATTGCATGTAAATTGATTTTTTTTTAATGGTGAGAGAATTGATAATATTGGGAGCAAGAAGATGTCATAATTTAATTGAAAGAACAAAAGGTGGAGTGGCGTGGAAGTGGTTTATGGAGATTGATAAGAAACGGGTCAAAAGCAGGACAAAAAATGATCAAGTTAGAGGTCATGGTCCAGAAGAAAAAAATGTGAGTTGCTTGAATACCGTGAGAGAGTAGAAAGAATAAATTGTGCCTGAGTACATGAAACTTAAGATGGTAACTTGGAGTGGTTTTCTAGCTGACAATATACAGACTGCAAAATTTATCACTTTGTTGTTACTTTATATGGTTGTAGGATAGCCTAGAATTCTTATCATATAATGCAAGAACTGGGTAATCAGAAAACAAATAAGAACTTGATTGTGTAGGCCATGCAATGTTATATTTGACTGTAATTTTATTTTTTTTGAGCAAACAATTAAGCAACAAGTATGAATCATTAATGTACATAATAAGAGAATGTCACCTTTAAGATATAAAGTGTTGTATCCAATTATTTTGAAAGTCTTTTTACTATAATGAAGTCAGACTATATGAAGACTCAATGAAAAAAATTATATAATTTCTGAAAATGTAAAACTAATGAAGAGGCTAATGATATGGCAGCAATTAGTCCAGGTTGATTGTTAGCCCAACTGATGCAAAGTTCACATTTATTAAAGGACCATGATGGGTTGTTAGTGCAAACTCTTTCTGGAAAGATCTCTCCAGAGTGACTATTTACTTCTGCCTGTGGATCAGTGCACTGTGGGGTATCTGTGATGATTGATGATTGTTAAGTAAATTGGAATCCATTGATCCAATAGGGGTCCATAAACTGGGTGGATATTATTGTTTTTGTAAGATACTGAGAAGATTAAAATTATGTTTATGCACTATTTCTAGAGCTTTCCAAGGCCTTTGACATGGTTGACCATAAAATGCTTATAAACACCTTGAAGGCCTTCACCTTAAACAATCAAGCACTCCAGTGGTTTGAATCTTATCTGCAGGGCAGGCAACCTGCAGTCCTTTGGCAGGATAAGCTATCATCCTGCCTTCCCATCATGCTAGGAGTCCCCCAGGGCTCTATATTAGGACCCCTTCTGTTCTCTATCTTTATCAACGACCTTCATACAGTCATCCCAGATGCTACCTGCTTTCAATATGCGGATGATTCTACTTTGATTTGCTCCGCCACCTCCCCAGTTAGCCTATTCACTTTAACCCAAAACACCTTCAACACAGTGGAAAATTGGCTTTCAAATCAATGTTTGATTCTAAACCCCAACAAAACTAAGCTGCTTTTCTTCCCCCTACGCGCAAGACCCCCCCCCTCCCGCCACTCTTCAACATAGCAGCAAATAACGGCACCATTTTCTCCCTGGAAGCCCAAACTAAACTATTGGGTGTCATAGTTGACAATAACCTTAGGTTTGATGCAGACATCAATCAAACTATTAAAAACTGTCAATAAAAAACTCGGCTCTCTTTATAGGATCAAATCTTTACTCACCCCACTTGCTAGAACTGCAATTACCCGATCCCATCCACTATAGACCCTTCTTTATGCCTCACATCTATTCTCTAACTTGAACAAAACAGATCTTAACAAATTATCATCCTGCTATAACCACATCACCAGATTTGCTGCTGGCACCCCCTACCGGACCCACCACTGCCACAACTTAAATCTCTTAGGGTGGCTGGAACTGCCTCACCTACTGCAATTCAAACAACTCACAATAGCCCACAAAATACTTTACCAGCCAGAAAACACATCTGCACTAAAAAATATTATCAATCCCTACAGTTCCAACTGCCCACTCCGCTCATCCATTAGATTCATAGTTCAAATGGTCAGATCCAACCGCTCTGCTGGAGACTCGCTGTTTGCCAACTCTGTTGGAAAAACATGGAACTCACTTCCAGCTGACTTGACTCATCACTTACCCTATTCAAAAACAAACTCAAGAATGACCTTAAAACACACTGGTTATGTCCTTGTTCTAACCTGACTAGTGTCTGCTCTATCTCTCAGTTGCCTCTAAATTCAAATGTTTTTATTTTCTTCCCTCTCCATACCAGGAAGGGTAAACTGTATAAACTGTATAAACAAAACTGCTACTTATTGTGTCATAATCCTGAATGTAATAAGTTTGACCCTAACTGTATAAATACATGTACTCTCATTTCTGTAACCTGTATGTAACCACTATTTTGCTAAAAGTACTATTTGTGTATGTGTTTTATGAACCTTGGAGCTTTTGTCCCCAGGCCTCCGCTGAAAATGGATATATATCCAGTTGGACTATCCCGGTTAACAAATGTAAAATAAATAATAAATAAAATAAATAAACGTTAATTGAGATATTCATATTTTAAATCTAAATAATGTTTATTTTGGTAACACAACTGTTCATGCTGTAATTAAAAGGGAATTGAGTAGGTTTAATATATGCTTGCACTAATTCTCCACATGTAAGCATTTGGGTATGAAAGATTTATCTGTGGCAGGATGGCTGAATACATTCTGGGCTTAATGTTATGTTGGGTTATTATTTATGGTTTAGAAGACTTTGACCCATTGATATGTACCTTTTTGGAAGTTTTTCAAATTTGGAGTATGCTATGATAAGTTAGTAACTGGTAGGATGCCTTGAGAGATGCTGATGGATTAACATAGGATGTGAATTTTTTCCTCTGTGGGCTACTGAGTACATAAGGTTTACACCAGACTGAAGGAACACATATCTGACAAAATGTCATATTATACTGCAGTTAGCTAAGACTCTCAATAAACATAAACAACTTATGATAATTAAGAATTTATACTTTTAACCAGGATGTTTTCTTTTTTTTTCTTTTTTGTGAATTTGACTATCTCCCTAACTGGGGAGCCATATACCCCCTGCCCTGATTAGCTTACTAGGGATGGTTGAACTAGTTCCTGCCTGGAGGAGAAGTAGTGATTTGATGCTTTTGGGTAGATTGGTTGCACTTAGATAGAATACTGTGCGACTTGAAGCTCAGTTTATGTTGCTCATCACTACGGAATGGATGCTTTTAAGTGAGAGTTGCATGTATTCAGACTGAGGATTTCTGGTGGATTGACTGCCTGATATTTCATTGGTATTGAATTGCAGTCAAATGACAATAATTATTATGTTTCTACCATTGTTACATTACAACTTGTATTGTCTGCCAAAATTTGTAGGTTTATGACATTGAATGATTAATGTTTAGACATTTGAAGGGCTATAGTCAGGTTGTTGGCTTCACCCATTTCAGGGACCTCTCACCCTTTCCTTGACTGAGGTTTGCATGGACTGGCTCCTGCCAAAATGGAGATTTCTTTTATGCCCGCTAGATGACGTGCTAAGGGGTGTACTAAGTTTAGAGAGATTTGAGTTTTATAGACATTATTTTTTAGGAGAAGTTGTCCAGAATGAAAATCTTTTTTTTTTTTTCATTAAGGTGACAGTGCTTAGAGTACGATTTTTCTAGTGGGCTGAATTAGAATAGAGTGTAGTGTATTGTTTTATTTTGATGATTTATTTGGTAGCCTGATAAGCAGGAAAAATATTATGTTTTACAGATGAAAAAAATACAATCTTGTATATTCATACAGGTGGAGATGGATGTTCTGGGCTATCTAGGGACATTTCTAGAGGAGCTTTAAACAATATCAGAATATCTCATTTATGCATCAACAATCATTTTCTTTCAAGGTGTTTAAATAATCTCAAAAGTTTTTAAGACTTGACATGCAGAAGTCTTAGCTGCTGATTAAGTGTTTCTCTGAATTCAGTAAAATGTGTTATGTCTTGGACAGGGGAATGGATCCTCATACTTTGGACCTACAAGTGAGAGGCTGTAGTTACACTGATAGGACAGTGTCTTTGGCTCTAGATGGGGTATCTGTATAAGAGATCTGATCTGTTGAAGTATTTCTCCCATTCACCATATCATTTAGATCTCTAACCCTTACCCCTTTCTTCTAACCAGTTTAAGATGGTGGAGATGCCAAACAGTGTCACATTGGCTATATAAGGCCAATGATTTAGCACACAATTGTAAAAAACAGATTTGCTATTAGCTTTTTGTTCAGATTGCTGGATTCAGTTTAGCTTCATCTTGTGGTGCTGGGTTGTGAGACTTTGAGCAAGCCACTTTGCCAGCGATCCTTGGTCACTCCTGAAAATTATTTTTCTTAAATGAATTTAGCAACTTAACAAATAAATAAGTTCAAATACAATGAAGGACAGGTGTCAGACATTTTGCAAGAAGGAATAAGAGTTGAAAGTTTGAAGTGAATAGACTGTGGAGGAGGGGCTGTCCATGAATAGTTCAGTGCGGAATATCTTAGGGCTGGATTAGTTATCAATTCTGCTTGTCTTCATTATTAAGAGACATAGATTTTTTTGTAAGTTATTCATTACCTGTTCTGGCACAAGGGGTACTGATGCAGGTAAATATGAACCTTTTTTTGGCTCATGGTTTATCTAGTAGTTCCTAGTTCCTCGTTACTTATGCCTTAAGTGTACTCAGTAAACTAAACAGACCTCTGCCTGTTCTACTGTGAAGCAGTAATGCAAACTAATAAGGTTGCTTCAGATAAGTTATCTGTCAAGGCAGAGGGACTCACACTTGACAAGTTCTTTGCCCCAAAGATGTCACAGAGGCAGTGGAGAGTGTGTGTGTGTGTGTGTGTGTGTGTGTGTGTGTGTGTGTGTGTGTGTGTGTGTGTGTGTGTGTGTGTGTGTGTGTGTGTCTGTGTGTGGTAAAACTAAACGAGTTCGTGAAAACAGATATCACATTAAATTTCCCAGTTTAATTTTTAAAACCCAGGCCAGTGTGAACTCTCACCTAGTCAAAGAATCCGAGTAACTGGGAGTTGTGATCACTGAACCCAGATTAGTGCTTTCCGTTTCTAGTGGCACTACCCCCACTGTGAACAGTCAGAATGTTACTGGAAGTGTGCTGAATGAAATCATGGGGAGGCAGGCATTAAAGGCATGAATAGAGAATGTTAGAGAATGTTTGTTGGGTAGTTTGTGTGATTAGTATATCACATAGCAATCACACAGAAAATAATCTGATTAACAGAATCTGTCTCTATTCCTTATCATAACACAGCAATCACACAGATAATAATCTGATGAACAGACTCAGTCTCTGTTCATTATTATCCCAATTTTTGCTGTACAGGTTACTAGCTTCAAAAATGTAGAACAATGGTTTCACAGAGAAAATTAAATTCATGGCTCAGTTCATGGCTCATTCTATATAGTAACTTAAACAACAGAAATGAAATTTCAGACAAATTACAATCATCTAACCGCAGTATATTTTGGTGGTTACTCACAAAAGGACTCATTTTGATAACTTTCCCAGCATCCATTGAAGCATCACTGTGTGTTTCAGTTAGTTTTCTTTTTGTATCTTTTGGCAAAGTCTGTAATTTTCACTTGAGAAGTTTGCCACTAAAAACTATTGTTTCTCCAATAAGAAGTACAGAAAATAGGTTTTAGGAAGAGATAGTTTACTCAAAGGTTGCATGAGGTTCTGGGCATTCAGAACTGTCTGCAGAGGCTGGGATGAGTGACACTACTCTAGTCAACTGACTTCAAGGAGGTTAGTAGTTGGGTTGACAAGTTCTAGAATCATATTTCAGAGTAACAAAAGGATACTCATTGTTAGGTACACAGCATTTTGTGTTATACATGATAGTATGATTTCCACTGTATGCATTGTGACAGGACCTAGGTGTAAAAAAAAAAAACTTCAAGCTGCACAGTATAACAACTGCTGAATATTAACTATCACAGATCTCTTGAACTTTTGCTACCTTTTCTGATAAATACTCTGTAACGTTCCTTCCCCCTCATGTTGTAAAACCCATCCACTGAGGGGGACATGCTAGGACAGTCACTAATATTCCTTGGAAGCCACTGGGACCCTACTGAGTAGGAGCTGTAGATCAGTCGAGGTGGGCAAAAAAGTGTAATTTGTTTATTTCTGCCATTTTGTTTGAAATTTGCTTAGCTTGCCTGAAACAGAATGCAGCTAACCTATTTTATTCATACAAGGTATTAAGGTCTTGAATTTATGCTGTAGGGATTGTATTCCACATAAAATATTAGAATGAGAATAAACTTTAATAACCTCTGTAGTGATGACATCATGATGTCAGCAGGCATAACTTTTTTATTGAAGATATAAGTTGTTCTTTGTTGAAAAAATGAATTCCTATAGTGAGTAATCTTGAATACTTTAGAAATATGTACTGTATGTGATCAGTATATCCTGTAGCACCTTGAGCAATGATGTAAGGAAAAATGTAATGAATTTAATTTGAAAAGAAAGAGCACATAGGGGCAAAACCTGGAAGAAGAAATTCAGCCAACTATGCAGTTTGCTTTTAGGAGAGCAACACTTAATTATTCATTATTATATTCTATGTTAGCTGTAAGAAGCCATGAGTGATCAATGAAGCACAAAATGGCAACTGTTGGTCTGGTGGATCAAATGAAGTGTAAAAAGTCTAAGCAAACACATTTAGCTGTAAATAGTAATGGCTGTGCAAACTCATCTGTTTCGCCACAGTGCTTTATGTGTTTGTTAATGCAAGTCAGCATATCTGGTGTGCTGTTTCATTAATTGCATGAAATCTTCCTTGCAGCAGAGACTACCTGTCCTTTGCAGGACTCACGTGACTAATCATGGATCCAGTGTTTGTAGAATAGTGCAGACCTAAGAAAGGGCTTAATATAAAAGTGGGATTACTTACTTACTCGGTCTCATCTTAATATGCTTTAATTTATGGTGGTAACTAATCTAATATAGCTGATGGGAGCTTGTTTGGTAGATTAGACAGCTTTTACAAACAATGGAGTTTCTTCTCAGCAGTGGAGTGCAGACAATCCAATATTTGCAAGAGAATTTTAAGGGCTACCAGAGCTTCCTGAACTGCATGTCATCTGTTGGAGATCCTCGAAACATCTTATTCGTTTATTTTCCACTCTGGTTCCAGCTCAGTCAGATGGTTGGCACTAAAATGATATGGGTGTCTGTTATTGGGGACTGGTTTAATCTTATTTTTAAATGGTAAGACAGTGTGACTTTATTGCTTCCTATAATAAATAAAGAAGAAAACATGCTTCATATAATAATTACAGAAGCAAACTGAAGGATACCTTTTAGCAAAAACATGCTGTGAAGACTCTCTAAATCAAGCAGGAACATATGTGTTCTTTACAAATTAAGTATATTAACAAATCTTTGCTGTGATATTAGGAACATTGTTCTGCAGTTCTGAAATTATGACTTTTTTCAAAATAGACAATATACTAACTTTTCAAAACAGTTTATAAGAAAAGGCTGAGGTTTTAATGTGTAAAAATGTAACATTAAATTGAGCTACTATTTGGATTATGAAATAAATTTCAGTTTGGAATATTATTTATTGTTTGTATTTTTGTAGGATTTTATTTGGCCATCGACCATACTGGTGGATTCAAGAAACTCACTTCTATCAGAATCACTCAGTTCCACACCTTGAGCAGTTCCCCATAACATGTGAAACAGGACCAGGTAAGAACTTAACATTTACACCTTAGTAACAAAATCAGTTACATAAAGACATTCAAATATCAGACATTCAAATACAATGGCAAATAACTGGTTGTACCACAGCACTTAAGAACATTAGAAACAGGAAATCCACGGTTACCTTAGAATTAATTCATTTTATAGCATCTTCAGTAATTCAGTTTGCTTGATGGTAAGAAAAAGGAAACAAGAAATAAAACTTCCAAAGCAAAAAGGTTTCACTGTTGAGTAAGATATAGTTACAATCCTGACTGTGACCAGAAGACAGTAAAATATGTTGTCTATGCATAACCTTTACAGAGTGTTAGTGCATTAATATATAAAATAATGAACTGATTTGATGGATGTGTTTTACTTTTATTTACAGTTACCTTAAGAAGGATAGAAGTAACTGGACAATTTTCGAGATCTCTGTGCATAAGCTCATTGAATTACTGATGGGTATAATAATTTACATCTATCTCTGCATCACTGCGCAGCAAAAGTAAACTTTAATTAATGGTAACTTTTACAAACAGTATGATCACTGGACAGTTTGTAACTAATAGGTGATCTTGATTACTTGCATTGTCTATATTAAAAGTTTCTTGGTTGCACAGACACAGGATTATAACTGAGTGAGTTTAATTATATCCAATGTCTATTAAAGATCATTAGTTGCACAAAGCCAATGAAATTTTTTTTATATTTCATACACCATTTCCTGAACCTGATTCTTAAACCTTCTGTCTGATTCAGCTCATTGTTCTTCAGCTGTTGCTGTCCCATGGAACTCATCTGAATACCACAATGAAAGGCACCAGTTCTCTGGTGTACACTGGGTATGGCGATGTGGTGCAGTACTCTTAGGAGGACATAATTGGTTCCAGTCCCCTCCCCCATTTGCAGAACTGGGTTTTAGAAAATGTTTGTCCCATTCCTGAAGATTATATATACCGTATGTGCTATCTTGGGATGTCAGCATTCTTATTTCCTGCATTGTATTTCTGTGCCAGAAGAAAACATGTTAGTAAACAATGAAAAATTGCTACCACGAACTCACCTTTGTTAAGGTTCCTCCCTTTGCCTGACTTACTACCAGAGTCTCAGTCATGCTGTCACAGCTCAGTCTCTGTCTTCTGACCTCTGACTCCATTACTTAATTTCGAGTGCTGGTGTCACAAGCAGAAAATAAATCATTGCCCTTTCAGGCTGCTGTCACTGATGTAAAATGAGAAATGTTTAAGTTTACTCAGTCAGGGTGCCAGACAAAATGAAAAAGACTGAATTAATATGTACTCCATTATTTAATATGTATGGCAAAATTAATTACTGTCTAACATGTAGAGAGTATGACAGTGGCTTCCCATTTGTCAAGGAGTATAGATAAACTGGGTGTGATTCATGAGTATCAGTTATATAGCACAAATGGACAGGAGTCCCTTGCACAGGTCTGATCTATGCAGTGGCAATGGTAGTAAGGGAGTGCAATTCATGGAAGTCTCGCCACCAGTACTACCATAGAGTATAAATATCTATAGGCAATTTATGAAAACAAGCATTCTTCTGTAGTTGCACTATATTGTTTTCTCTCTTTTTTTTTTTTTGTAATTCCAGGACTTGCAGTTATGGATCTGGGAATTACAACAAGGAACAATTTATACCAGTTGAATTGTGTAAATAGTGTAGAACAGCAGAATACAAATGAACATTTCTCTGTGATTTAGTGAAAGAACAAGAGAGATATAAGTTAAGGGGGCTACAGAGAACTGAGAATACTACATCCTTAACTTATGGTAGGCATCCCAGATTTGTGGCCCTTGCAGTCCAACAGCCCCTTTCCTGCTATGATATCCGAGTATAGCTTCATTGGTACTAGTGGTACAGCCTATGAGTCAGACACATCAGCCCTCCTTTGTGCAGCTATATTATACAACTTATATTGTACCACTGGAGTTTAAAAGATGTGTGATACCCTGGCATACCACATGTAGATACAGCATGATCAGACATTAAGAGATTTGCTCTCAGTGACTGCAGCTGGCAGTACTCAGAAGTTGTATCAATGTGTATGATAAATCCATTGCCCATGTCTTTAAGCAATCACTGATTGCATTTACTTAGAATGCAGTACTCTTTTCATACTCAGCATATGACCAAATTGGGCTCTAGAATTAAACATGTGCTACATTCAGCAGTGCAGTGGGGAGCATACATAGTCATAAGTAGTTTGTTTTCTGTTTAGCTTATAGTCGTCTGTGATTCAGTAGATATCACCTTCTCATGTTCTGTCAAAGAAAGAGTAGTACTAGGCAAAGGTCCTCTATAAGCAAAACAGCAATATTTTTCAAAAGACCAAGGAGGATCTACCATGGTTTAAACTAAAATAGCTTTAATAAAACAAAAAAAGGAGAGTAAGCACTTTCACAACTTCTCAGTCACTTCTTCAGACTCAAATACAAAAAGAAAAGCATTAAAGCACTTAAAAGGACTGCCCAATCTTAAACAATTAACTGTCAACTTAAAAGTATGTCCCAAAAAACTACAATTTCATATAGTCAAACTGTCAATAAATAAGTAACATCATATAAGAAATACATTGAGTTAAAAAAACCTTCCCATGTTGTTATGGTTTTCACCTAGTCTTGCATGGTTACTACAGAAGGTCCTATCTGATTCATTGCTGCTGATTGTTGCACACTTCATCTGCAGTGTGTGTGTGTGTGTGTGTGTGTGTGTGTGTGTGTGTGTGTGTGTGTGTGTGTGTGTGTATGTGTGTAATACCTCTGGATAGTTGTCCATACTGGGGGAGTAGAGATGCTCTGAATGTATTGCTGTATCATTACATTGTAATTGTTGCCTAACCAAGGTACACATATTTTCCAAATGATGTTGTAGCTATTGTTCCTGACCAGTTTAAACTTATTTTACAGGCTACATTTTGTGTTGCTCCCATGTCTACCTTCACATTCATGTAACATTTTTGTGACATCTTGTCTATCATCTGTTTGATGTAAATATTGTGTTACACTAAAGTCAATCCCCTCTTGATGGACTACTGAGTTCCATCTGTGCCTGCTAGTTCATTGCCATTTACTCTGGTGCTGTACTGTTTCTGAATTATACTGTTTTAATACAATCATTTTCACTTGTAGGTGCTTGGTACTTACTGAATTCCTACCAGCACCTGCACACTTCATACTGTGATATCACTGTCTCTTTTCAGCTACTTGTCCTAACTGAAATGTGAACATACTCATACAAGGTATTCATTGTTTTTACTACTAGTCATATACTGAGTATAGCTTACACTTTGTTTCTGCTGCTAGCATACTAAAGTGTCAGCAAAGTTAAATAAAACCTAACTTAAGTATTACGTTATCAGTCATATTCTTATAATGAGGCTTTTGTAACCTTTGCCTGCACAACCTCTATGGCCAGTATGGATGTTTAGTCTATTTTTACCACTTATATAGAAATCATTTTAGTGCTTGGTATTATTATTAAGTAGTGTAGCAGCAGGATATCTCCAATAACCAGCTACTACTAGATCAACAAAATAACATTTGTGAGAGGTGCATCTGCACAAGCTAGACGCCACCTACTCACCCAAACAAATAATTGGCAAGTTCTTACAAGCTTGCCTCCACCTCTGTGTGTAAACAGTATACCCACATATGCTGAGGTTGCTAAGAAACACTTCCTAAGCTTCCTAAAATCAGGACAAATGAGCCCTGTCCTCAAACCAATACCATAGTACCACCATTCTCACTCAGTACACATAATATAAAGTCACTTAGTAGAAGGAGTCACAAAGTTGCAGGCTCTAATCCATCTACTTCCAGTAAGTCTGCACACATAAATGGAAATGCCTTATTAATTGTTGAATCTATTGTTTGGTACACAGAATCTCTCCCCAGGCTGGATAAAAATAGCATGACAATCAGTTGTCTTGTCAGTGCTTCATAAAGTTATGAGGGCTCTAAAATCCTTCAAACCAGGCAAATATGACCATAACTTGGGAGTGGCCATGAGGATATGAATTATTTGAGATTTTCAACCCAAAGAGACATGCAGAGTAACATGATGGATCTTGCTATTCATGTGTCTAGTGTAAGCATTACTCTGGCCATGATTACAAGTCTAGCATTGCCCAGAATTATCATGATCATTAACTTCACCCTCATTTTCCCATTTTTTTACATGGGGTCAGGGTGTTGTGTCAGCTGTGACCATCTCTCTCGATTCACTGCCACTCTCCTACCTTTCTCCATGATTGTGCTTGACTGTCACAGGCCTTCTCCACACAATTCTTCAACTGTTTTGCTGGACACCCTTGTTTCCTATTGCCTTCTCCCTGTCCCTCCCAAATTTTCTTCACCGGATTGTCTTCTGTTTACCTGCACATGTGCACTCACCACTGTAATCTGTTCTTTTTGACTGTCTCTGAAACTGGAGCTATTAGGCCTTCTGCACTGATATCCTCATTTCTTAATCTGTCCTACAGTCTGCATCCTACTACCTATCTCAGGAACATCATCTAAATCACCTTTAGCCTCCCCGACTGGTCTGCTTTCACTGACGGGGTTTTCGTACTACACAGTAGTACTGCTTGCATCATTGTTTTGCACTGCTTACTTTTCATTTTCTTTGGCATCATTCTGCCATACAGTACCCCTGACACTCTGTACTGGTTGGCTGCAGTCCCTTTGATTCTAGCTTTGACCTTCTCATTCAGACTTCTCTTCTCCTCAACCAACCCTCCAATATACTTGAAGTTGTGAAACTGTTGTACTATTTTCCTTTCTGTCTCAATTTTCAGCTTCTTCCGCTTTCCTGCATTTGCTGCCATGACAGCAGCCTCATCTGTACTCAGTTTTATCCCATGTGCCTGCAGTTTTACATTCAATTTCCCTGTCATTTGCTGAAGTTCTTGTTTAGAGTCTGCTTGCAATTCCACATCATCTACAGCTTTGTTGATCTGCCCCCTTCAACCTGCTTGGTAATAGATAATTTATTTTTTGAGAGGGCCATTCCTTTAGGTATGTGGAATTATTGGATCTTAAGGATCCTTTGCTGAAATCTCTAGTATCTACTGCAGTTTTGAAGGCTGACCCTTTAGCAAAGTTTGTTGATTCAGTGGCTAAAGTTGTTCTAAGTGGGGTGGAACACATTCTTAAGGATTCATGGAACTTTTTTGTAAAAATGAGAACAACCGAGTTCTATTCAAATTGCCTCCCGGTAACAATTGCTGTTAAGAATTTATTTTCAATTATTCCATACCAAGAGGGTATTAAGTGGTATATGGAAATGATTTCTAGTTATTCTAAAATGACTAATAATAAAAACTAGGGTGCTCAGATTATTGCTAGACATTATTCTCAAAAACAACAATGTTTACTTTGAGGGGGAGTATTTTTATCAGCTAACCCATGTGGCAATGGGCGTGGCATAGACCCCAGTGTTTGCTAACCTTGTAATATCGTTTTGGAATTTTTAAAAAATTGTATTGCTTATTTTAGCTACTTGGATGATTTTTTCTTGATTTGGGTGGGGGAATCACCTTAGATTAAAAGAAGCCGTTAGAGCAATGGAGGATTCTACTACATATTTAAAATTCACCTTTAAATATGACTACTGAATGTTACTATTATCCAAGATTTGGAAAATGAGTGCTGGCAATCACATATTTCTAGGAAACCCACACATAGCAATATGCTTTTACATTTCTCTAGTAATCATCCTCCACACATTAAGAGAGGCATTGTTAAAAAATAACTTGCTAGGATTTCTAAATTAATGTCGCAGGACTCAGATTTTAGGGTGGAAGTAAAGAAATGTAGTAATATGTTGAGAGCTAGGGCTTTTCCAGTAAGTTTAGTTAATGATTGTACTAATTAAATAATTGAAGGAATGACAATCACTAATTATCCTCTTATTGATAGAAACTATCCAGGGGTGGTTAATCGCAGTAATTGAGAGGTCAGTGGAAGCGAGATTTACAATAGAGCTTATGTTATCCAGTATGGGACAGAGTCTGATCAAATCAAAAAAGTGATCAGTAACCACTTGGTGGTCCCTTTGGAGACAGTAGGCAATGGAGCCAAATTTGCATACAAGAAAGGTGCTGATATTAAAGAACTTTTAGAGAGACCAATGAATATGGTTAGCTCCGGGCAATAAAACTTACAGGGTACCCACAAATGTGGGAGGTGTTCGCAAAGTAAATTTGTTGATCAAAACATTAAATGTAAAATGATCAGGAATTTATACAACTTATTACCAGAGGCAAGATTCAAATGCCAAACTTCAGGAGTAGTATTAAAAGCTTGTTGTAAAAAATGTTCAAATTTTTATATAGGAAAAACACAGAAAGCATTCAGAATTAACAATTGCCAGCACATATACTCAATTGCCAGAAAAGATGTGAAGAACACCTTATATATACACATCAGACAAGATAATGGTAATTATAATTTTTTATTTATTATTTTGGAGAAAATATTTATTGATGAGAGAGGGGCTGATTGGAAAAATAGGTGGGAGATGAGAGAACTCTTTTGGCAGTTAAAGACTGATGCAACTCCCCCCCCCCAGACTAAACAATGCTGTTCGTGTTATGAGTGTTTTGAAAGACAAGTTGACATTTTTGAGAAGTGATTGTATGAAATATTATTTTTGATATTTATTTGTTATGAATTGAGTGTTTTGTTTCAGTTAGTTAACGTTTGGACACTTTATTATTTTTTTTTTGAAGACTGCTTCTTTAAAACAAGTGACACACTTTTGTAATACAGTTGCTATAAAAGACCGATTGGTTGGAACACAGTCACATTCTGATGAAGTCTTAGTGAAGAAAGTGCTTAACATGATGATTTTTACATGGTATTTTTACAATATACATTTATTTTTACCATTAGTCGCAGTAGTCGAGTTTTAGCGATTTTGTTTGTGGAGTTTTAATATTGTGGAACAAGGTGTGAGGCTGCATTCTGGTTTTTATTGTTGATCATTTATTAAGATGATATATTATGGGCTAGCAACAGCCATGAGATAACAATAGTTCTGAAAAATGCAATTCACTGTAACACACTTCTATCTTCAGTAGGGTGATGTAATTAAGAGCACAGCTTTAAGTCCCAAATGTAAATATAATGAGCTGTATACATGCATAGTGTGTGAGCATTCTTTATTTAGTCAATATCACTTACATTAACCATGATGACAGTAATGATTAAAAGTGTAAGATACTCAGTATGGTAGGACTGTTAGGAAGCTTTTTCAGCCTTAGTATTTTCTGCTGGACACTATATCAGTCATACTAAAAGCATTTCATAGTAATTCAACAAAAATACCACGGTGGATGTGGCTCATAAATATGGGTGATTGCATTATAAAACATAAGTAAAATAAAATAAAATAAGATAAAACCACTCAATGCATATTGCCCATATTTGGAATGTAAATATTAAAGACATAAAGTGAAATATATATGCACAAAGTGAAATATATACCTATATCTTTTATGAAATATCCCTTCACTTGATTTCTGTTTCTATATTTATTTCTTCAATGAAATATTCTTTAAAAGCCTGACTATGCATTTCAAATATTTGACCATCCAGTTTTTAAATTGTCTGCTTCACTATATTCTACAGAAGGGCCTTACAGAAACAGATGCTTGGTGCCAGAGCCATGGGCTCAAGCTCAATGTCAAAAAAATGTATAGTTATCCATTTGGGAAAAAACATGTACCCATGAATTACCACATAGGTGGCAGTACACTAAACATCAAAAGTGTGATAAGAGACTTAGGAACACAGGTGGACAGTGGTCTCACCTTCGATAACCACATTGCCACAACAGTTAGGAAATCCTTCTATGTGGCACACCTCATCACTAAGGGCTTTTCATTAAGAAAAAAGGAGGTCATTGTCCCACTGTACTCATCCCTTATTAGACCCAACACAGAGTACAACGCCCCATTTGGTATGTACCTTACAAGACATCTGCAACAACTGGAAAGGCTGCAGAAACACCTCTAAATGTATCACAGGCCTAAAGCAGATGCCCTATGCTGACTGACTGAAGAAACTCCAGCTGTACTTTGTCGCATATCGTCTACTCAAAGGCGATCTCTGCTTAACATACAAGGCCATGCCAAACCCAGAGCTGTTGGACATGCTACACTTAAAGAAATCCCAGTCCATCAGAGCCACACACTCCAGGGACCTAAACTTTGTCATCGCAATGAACAAAACATGCTGGAGGGATAGGTTCCTGACCCAGAGACTCCCCGTACTCTGGAATAGACTGCCCATACATGTCAAGCAGAGCACCTCCTTGGCCCTATTCAAAAGGAACCTTGATGACTGGATGGGAGATAGGAAATTTACCCCGGGATCACATCAGTCACCCTGCTAAGCAGGGGTCTGGGGAAGTAAATATTGTGGGAAGAAATAGCCAGGGAATTGTTATGGCTAGGCTTGTACAGGCCCTAGGGCCGATAGCCTAGTACCAACCTATGAACCTATATATCCTGTCTATGTTAATTTTTTCTTTATGATTTCCATACTTGCCCAACAAGCATAATATAGGATCATATGATCATAGGATCACAGGAGATTACTAGGCTATTGACCCAGAAGTCATTTTAAGCCTAGCAGTTTCATCCCAATTTAATACCATAGAAATGCTACTCAGTACCTAAGATTGCATTTAGTGATGACTGCCCATGTCCAAGAGGGTTGTGGGCACTATCCCTGGTAAGAATTTATGTAGACTCATCCACTCGTCCAGATTCCTCTCGAACAGTGTCATAGAAGTGCTCTGTTTCACATGAATTGTTAGCCTGTTCCAAATAAATCTGTCTCTCCAGCTTGTCCTAGTTAAGTCGCAGGCCATATTTAGGTCCCTGAAATGGGTAGCTCTAGTCCTGTTTGATTTACAGATATGCAGTAAGTTCATTATGTTTGGGTCTTGGATTGCTCTGTAGACAAGGCATAAGTCTCCCCTAAGAGGTCTATAAGATACAGAGTATAGTAACAGGGGCTTTAGTCAGTCTGTGTACAACACATGCTGGAGCCACTTGATCTTCTTTGTTAGAAACTTCTGAGGTCTCTCTAATTGCTGCAGGTGCTTAGTATGGTACATGCCAAATGGGGCGTTATACTCAATTATGGGCCGAATAAGTGCTGAGTATAGGGAGTTATAACTTCTTTTGCTCTTGAGACAATGCCTTTACAAATCAAGTGTGCCATGTCAAAAGCTTTCCTTACTAGTAGACACATGTTGTTCAAACTTAAGGTAGCAGTCAACTTGTGAAACAAGGTCCATTACCACTTCATGGTTACTTAGGGTATTATTGATTTAATAGTGAGAAGGGACATTTTTTGTGCCAAAGAAACTAATGATGCATTTCATTGCATTCAAATCTGAGACTGTGACTAATACACCAGTTGTTGGTCTGCGTGAGATTCTCCTGGATTATATTGACATCATTTGGGGATTCATTGATTGCATGTAGTTTGCAGCCATCTGCAAACTTGGTCAGCTACAACCCCATAGTTTTGACCTGAACTTCTGAGAAATATATACTAAACAGTAGGGGGCCTAGCACTAGCCCCTGTGGCACCCTGCTGGTAACAGGTTTGCTGGTTGATATGGAGTCTCTCACTTTGATAGTGTGTGTCTGGTTTGTGAGCCAGTTGGCAACCCATCTTACAACAAAGGGGTTGACATTCAGTTTGCTAAGTTTATCAGTAATGTCTGAATGTGCGATTGTGTTGAAAGCCTTTGCCAAGTTGAGGTATGCTGTGTGTACAGATTTGCCCTTATCAATGGCCTTGGTAACACTTTCAAAGAAATCCACCAAATTTAATAGGCAGGATCTGCCCTTCATGAAGCCAAATTGGATAGGATTAAGGGTTTGGAGGTCAGGTCACCTATGTTTTTATTTATGAGGTCCATAATGATACATTCCATGGCCTTACAGATGAGTCTAGTCAGACTTATGGGTTTGTAATTCCCTGGGTCTGTTGCTAGGCTACCTTTGTGGAGGAGAATAACTCTAGCTGTTCTCCATTCTGCAGGAACAAAGCCTGTGGTTAGCCTGTGATTGAAAAGGGTACTTAGTGGTGATGCTAGTTATGGTTTAGCCTGTTTAGAAGACAACCTGGGATATCATCTGGTCCCGTACATGCTGTAGGGTAGGGGCAAAGTTTGGGGGAAGGTTTGCTGTAAGTCAGGAGGGGATAAGGGAGTGAAATTTTCACCAGACCTATCCACTAGCAGGTTTGCTATCTCTGTGTGGTCACACCTCTTGGCTGTCTGTTCAGTTTTGAAGACTTCCATAACTCTGGGGGGATGAACATGTACAGATATGAATCCTTAGCTTTCATAAAATTATACTAATCATTCTCTCCCTTTACACCTTGCCATTCAAAAATAATCATATATGGTTAACTCACAAGGCTGAATAAACGAGTCTATGACAAATCTTCGAACGCTCAAAATTTCGAACGTTACATGGTCAAGACCAAACGCTACGTTGTTGAAGGTTTTTTTTCTTTTTTTAGTTTTTTTTTTATTTGATGTTCGAACATCCAAATGTCGAACATTTGGTCTTGGCCATGTAATGTCAACATTTTGGATGCTCGAACATTTAACATAGACCCCAATAAACAGTGGGTTGATCTGTCTACAACTATGCCCCCTTTTGTGAGCATTGCTTAGGTTCATAGGTTCATAGGTTCATAGGTTCATACTAGGCTATCTGCCCAAGGGCATTTATAAGCCTAGCCCATAGTTATGTGGCTTTCGCCACCCCTTTAGTTTGAATAAAAACTATGCCTATCATTTTTCTGTGCCTCTGTCAAGCAGTGACACTGAAGTAATCCCTGGGGTATATCTGCGATCTCCCATCCATTGGTCAAGATTCCTCTTGAACAAGGCCAGCGAGGTGCTCTGCCTCACATGTACCGGGATTTTGTTCCACAGCATAGGGAGTCTCTGGGTGATGAATCTGTCCCTCCAGCACGTTCTATTTATAACCGTGTCAAGGTTTAAGTCTCCCGCCCTTGTGGTTCTGAGGGATCTAGATTTTTTGAGGTGAAGCATATTCATCAAATCTGGGTTTGACATGGCCTTATATGTCAGGCACAGGTCACCTCTGAGCAAGCGGTATGAGACTGAATAAAGCTGGAGTTCTTTCAGTCGGGCAGCATAAGACATATTTTTGAGACCCTTTATCCTTTTGGTGAGGAACTTTTGGGGCCTTTCAAGCTGCATCAGGTGTCTGGTCAGATACATTCCGAACGGGGCATTGTACTCAATCATAGGTCTAATGAGTGATGAGTACAGGGGTACGATGACCTCCCTTGATCTAGATGTGAATCCCTTCATGATCAGGTGGGCGATATAGAAGGTTTTCCTAACTACTTTAGCAACATGAGTGTCAACCGAAGCACTCATGTCAACTTGGGTCCCCAGATCCCTGATGACTTTTTCTGTGCTCAGTGGATTGTCACCTATATGGTAGCTAGGGTAACCTTGTTTTTCCCGAAGGGTATGACTATGCATTTTTGGCGTTTAACTTCAGGCCATGGCTCTGGCACCAGTTATCCATTTCTGTGAGGCCCTTCTGGAGGATATCTGTGTCAGATGTGTTTTGACTATGGCCCAGTTTGCAGTCATCTGCAAACTTTGTCAGCCATAACCCTCCTGTGTTTGCTTGTACTTCAGAAAAGTAGATGCCGAACAAGAGTGGACCCAGGACTGAGCCCTGTGGGACACCACTTGTGACAGGCTTTGAGTCTGACATGGCTCCAGCAACTCTGACCCTGTGGGTTCTGTCGCTTAGCCAGTTTGCAACCCATCTTGTGATGTATGGGTTTACATTCAAGCTGATGAGTTTTTCGATGATACCTGAGTGGGGTATTGTGTCGAAGGCCTTTGCCAGGTCGAGGTAGGCTGTATGGACTGCCTTTCCCTCATCAATGGCCTTGGTGACTGTCTCGAAAAAGTCAACCAAGTTTAAGAGGCAGGATCTGCCTTTGACAAAGCCAAACTGGGTTGGATCCAAAGTCTGCAAGTTCCCTATGTCTTTATTTATGAATTCCCTTATGATCCTCTCCATGGCTTTGCAGATAAGGCTTGTCAAGCTAATGGGGCGGTAATTTCCAGGGTCTGTGGAGGCACCGCCCTTATGAAGTGGGACCACAGTCGCCGTGCGCCACTCCTTGGGTACGTATCCTGAGGTGAGGCTAAGATTAAACAGCTGTCCTAACTGTGGGTTTAATTCCTCGTTGAGTTCATGAAGCACACAGCCGGGGACACCATCCGGTCCCATGGATGCTGTGTATTTTGCCTTAGTGAGGGCAGTTCTCACCTGGGCGTTGGAGATGTTTGGGGGCTACAATCCTCTGGACTAGATATCTTTCCTTTTGAGGGAAGAAGTTTGCACTGAACCTGTCAGCCAGTATGTTAGCAATGTGTGTAGGTTCAGTAATTTTCACATCATTTTGAACTAATTCTGAGCATATCTGGGAGTTTCCTCCTAGGTTTCTAACATAGCTAAAGAAGGCCTTATGATTGTCTTTAGAGTCCTTGGCGATTTTCTCTCAAAATTTGCCTTTGATGATTTTATGAGAGCTCTTAGTTTTTACTTATAATGATCAAAGGTGTCTTACCTTTCAAGGATTTTGCTCTATCTTGTAGTAGCTTCCTCCTTTTGTTGTAGAGCTTGTTTATGGCTGGGGTCCACCAGACTGGACGCTTGCCTTTGGTACAGAGAGTCTTAGTTTTGTTTGGGATTGCCTGATCCATGCAGTCCTGTAGGTGCTGGTAGAAGGCATTTGTAAGTGATTCAGCGGTTTGAGTAATGTTTACCACTGGCTCAGGGGCCTTAAAGGAGACCACACTAGTTTTTAGAAGTGTGAAATCGGCTTTTGAGAAGTTTTTCACTGTGGTCTTTTTGTTTCAGGTGGGGCGGGATGAGGACCTCCAGCGAGATTAGTTTATGATCTGATCTCACCAGTGAGGGTATACTTCCGGTGTTGAACATTTTGATCCCATGTTCGTGATGATGAGATCAAGTATGTTTTCACCTCTTGTGGGGATGGTGACTAGTTGTTCCATGGCATTTGAGTTTATGAACTCCAGGAATCTTTGGGTTAGAGTGTTCGGGCTTGAGTAGTGTTCCCAGTCTATATTAGGGTAGTTGAAGTCACCTAGTATGATGGTGTTTGGAGATACATTTATCCCTCCAATGTTTTCAGGAAGGCCATGTGAGGTTCCTGAGTTTGAGAGGGTGGCCTGTAACATGCTACAAATTGCAGAGCAGTCTTGCCTATGGTTAATTGCACCTGGATGGTCTCCGATGCATCGTGCGTTGCCACCAACCTTGAGGTGTGGGTGTCCTTTATGAATATGGACACCCCCCCTCCTTTCTTGGTGTTGTCCGGATTTTGGGGCCGGAACGCATGATATGAGGTGAAACCTGTTAGTGCTGGGGTGCTCTCAGGAGCCTTGAACCAGGTTTCTGTCACAGCACAGACATCGATGTTCTCCATATTGAGAAGGGCCTCGAGTGCGTGCATCTTGAGATTGAGACTTCTGGCATTGAGCAGCATTACCCTTAGTTTGAAAAGTCAGAGTATTTACATAAAAACGTCAAAGAATTTACATAAAAACATAGGAGAAAAGTACACTCTATACAAAGCAGTACTAAAAAGTAAACTTTTACATAAATAATAATAGTAGGAATGGCAATGTTCACAGTTATTGAGCAGTGTTAATGTAGATCATAAGAGTATGCAGATACAGTACATTAAGTTACTAGTAAGCTAGTAATATTTTGTTATAAAGCTAAAAGGCAGTAAGAAATACTGGAGAACAGTCAACATTTAAATTTATATTCCACTCAATGGGTCTTCAAACAACCAAACCATACCAGTGTAGAAGGAGCTGGAAGAGCTGACTTGCTCTTCCAGCTCCTTCTACACTGGTATGGTTTGGTTGTTTGAAGACCCATTGAGTGGAATATAAATTTAAATGTTGACTGTTCTCCAGTATTTCTTACTGCCTTTTAGCTTTATAACAAAATATTACTAGCTTACTAGTAACTTAATGTACTGTATCTGCATACTCTTATGATCTATATTAACACTGCTCAATAACTGTGAACATTGCCATTCCTACTATTATTATTTATGTAAAAGTTTACTTTTTAGTACTGCTTTGTATAGAGTGTACTTTTCTCCTATGTTTTTATGTAAATTCTTTGACGTTTTTATGTAAATACTCTGACTTTTCAATAACTTGGGAGCTTTCCCCCCAGGCCTCCTTTGAAAAAGGACTTGTGCCCAGTCGGACTTTCCCAGTTAACAAATGTAAAATAAAATAAGTAAATAAAGTAAATAGTTATAAGAAGAACAAATACTAGCATATAAATTAGTGCTCACCAGGGTTAAATATCACCTGTGTGTCTGCACCATTTTCTCATTTTTTTCTGTCCAAAGCTATAAATTTCACATAATTTCAAATCTCAGTGAGTTGTTTTGCCATTCATGTATTCCATATGTTTATAATCCAAGATTTCATAAAATATTCATACAGTCATAATCATTAGCAAAATTCAATGAGTGTTGCAAGTCATCAGAAATAAATTTTGATGTATGATTATCTGTTCAGTAATCAAATATTTGTCTCTATCCGAGGACATTTCTCCAGTCCTCTCCATAAATCCCCAGATAGTTAAAGCTAGGGACTACATTTGTATATGTTCAAACACCATTCTCGGACATCGCATATTTAATTTTCTGCCATTTTTTTGGCAGTTTATGCACTTTACTAGATATATATCAATCTTGGTCTAACATATAAACTCAGGCAGGAATATAACTGTGACAGTTGGGGAGAGATGGGCAAAGGCTGCCAGCCTAGTCAAATAGAATTTGATATATAATTCTGGCATTTGTAAATAAATGTAAAATACAGGCATGTTTTCTTGAGTGTAAAAGAATACTGTGAAATGTAGAACTGCAAAATATGTGACAACATTGTACTCTACTGGCCCAGTGAAGCATGTTGTGATCCTTTCATGTTAGAATTTGGCTCCAGTGCATCTGGATGAAGGTTTCATGCCCATTGTTTTAAGGCTAAAGTTTATGACCAGAATTTACATGTGGAAGGTGCTTTATTACTCTGGTTTCTGCTAGAGTGTATATGTGAAATGCCTTTTATTGTTGTAAGTTTCTGAGCAGGTGTTAGATTGCTAAATAATGCAGTTTGTTTGCCTGGGAAAACCTAACTGTCAACATGATGTAATTTGGGAGGGACCCAGCAGACATATTTGTTAATAATACTGTTTGCCCACAAGAGACTGGAAGCATTTTGATCTTGGATATCTAACTCAGCACTCTGCCTAAGCTCACATGTAAGTTTCTAGCACTGTGATTTCTTGTAGGAATAGTTAAAGCTAGTAAAGATTAATTAGGTATTTTTCTTTGAAATCAGAGCTGTCCTACTGTATTATTTTAAGTTTCTGTGTGATCTCTGAACTCTTAGATATCTCTGTGGTGTAGAAGTTTTGTCTTGTGTTTTAATTATTTATTATTAAATATTTTAAAAACCTTTACCTGTGGCTGGTTTGTGTAGAGATAAGCACTAGAGTACATTGCATATTTATAGAGGTTATTGTAATAGGCCACTCTAAAATAAGCCTAGACTGAATAGTCCCATTACCATTGGATAATAATATTGCACAGTAATAATTGGACACCCTTTTAAGGGCCTTTTAATAGCTGATAATTATCTGGGTGGTGGCAGGAATTACTACAGTATGGTCTGGGTAATAGGGGCACAGCTGGAGAACCTGTGCCAGCCTTTTCCCAGGAAAGTCTGTGTGGTTGTATAACCTCTTCTCAAAGTGTGTGTGTGTGTGTGTGTGTGTGTGTGTGTGTGTGTGTGTGTGTGTGTGTGTGTGTGTGTGTGTGTGTGTGTGTGTGTGTGTGTGTGTGTGTGTGTGTGTGTGTGTGTGTGTGTGTGTATCAGCTACCTGGGCAGAGAAGTGAAGCACTGGTTGGACAGAGAGGGTACTGGCAGTTTTAGCTTGCCCAGTTAGGCTGAGACCTGGACCCTATAGCTGTGCCAGTGGGGAGTCTTATTGGGGACCTGGGGAGCAAAGGAGCAACAAGCCCCAGACTGACTGTGATCTCTGTGTGCATTTAAGGGAAATTGTACTTTACTGTGTGTATTAGTTATCCTTTCCTCTCTTCTAGGAGACAACCTCCCTGGTGTTAGTGGTGAGGATTGAGGCTCCTTGATTGCTGGGCCAGGGCACGGTCATCAGAAGTGTTTGGCAGTGGTGGGATCTACTTCACATACTAAGTGGCTTGTAGTGGTGTGGGTAGAGTGAATTCCTGTAGCTTATGTACAGTGATCTCTGAAAGTGTTTTGTACTCTAAAACAGCCACGCAGTGTATACTTAGAGTTCAGATCACAATTGTTTTATTTCTTTAGTTAGCATAGTCTTAGTCAGGGTTAGCAGGCAGCATGTCAGCAGAAGAGTATGGAAAGCTGACAAGGAGCCAGCTGGTGGAGATGTGCCAGGCTAGGGGACTGGTGCATGGAGACCTGACAAAAGCAGACCTGATTGCAGCCTTGGTTACAGCTGCATCAGAAAACAGCAGCCTGGAGGACAATCAGCCTGACAGTGGAGATACAATATCCTCGAAGAATGGACAGCTCAACCTTTCTGCAGTGGACTTAAAAATCCAGCTGGTGCTAAAGAGACTTGAGTTGGAGGCCATGCGTATGGAACTAGAAGCAGCCGAGAAAATGAGGAGTCTAAAAGCTGAGAAAAATGAACGGCAGAGGAGGCATAAGAGGGAAATGCTGACTCTTTGCCAGAGTCATGGAGGTAATGGGGAAGGGAGTAACCAGACCTAAGATGCACAAAAGCTCAGTAAATTTCTTCCACAGTTTAAAGAGAGGGATAATTTTGATAGCTTCATTCATATGTTTGAGTGGGTATGTAAACAGTACGAAGTTGCCCAAGGGCTCTGGGTATGGTTCCTGACCCCCTTACTCCATGGTAAAGCTGTAACTTCTTTAGCAAAAATGCATGACACTGACTGTTTTGATTATACTGCTGTAAAAAGACACTTGTTGGAATGTCTTAAGCTAACACCTGAAATGTATAGGAAAATGTTTTGTGAGCATAGACGCAAGGCAGATGAAAATGTATGTGAATATGTTTCTGAACTGAGCACTTATTTTCATAGCTGGGTGAGTGGATGTCAGGTCACCACTTTTGAAAGGCTGGCAGACCTTTTGGTAAGGGAACAAGCCCTTAGCACTTTGCCTGAGGACATGAGGATCTGGTTAGCTGATAGACAGTGTGCTACTTCAGAGGAGTTGGGGAAGAAGGGAGACCTATGCCTAGCAAGCAGGGCAGCCCTGCACAGGAAAGGGACCCCCAGTACTGCTCATGGGACTAAAGGAACCCATGTCGGGCAGCACAGACTGCCCCAACAGAATCTGCCAGTAGCAGGGGAAGCCACTAGTCCAGGTACACATCCAGGAGCTAGGGTTAAATGTTTTGAATGCAACCAGTGGGGCCATGTGGCATACAGATGTCCACGGAGGCAAGGTGGGGAACCAAAGGTGAGGGAGCCAGTAAGTGGGAAAGCAAAATGCCAAAAGTGGGTTGTCTTGAGACAACAGTGGTATGGAACTACCATCCTGCAGATGTCCTGAGAGGGAAGGATTTGGATGAGGCAGTACTGTGTACTTATGCAGTTACATGCAGTGAGGCTAGGAGACAAGCATGTAGGTCTGGTAGCCTGGGGGAGACCCAGACAGACTGCATACTTGCAGCCAGAACTGCTGAGGTGGTTACTTCAGGGAGGGAGCTGCTCTGTAGCAGTGAGACTGAATGTGATCCACAGCTGCTTGTGGGTACTGATGTTCCCTTGGACAGGGTAACTGCAAAGGTAGAGGTGAGTAGTAGTACCCAGGCTGACAGTGAGGCACCGCTGTCAGAGGATGCCAGACTTCCAGTGGAAGGGGAGCTGGGAAAGATTACAAGGAGAGAGCTGAGACAGGCTCAACTCTAAGTCTGTACATTGCAAGGCCTGAGGCAGGTAGCTAGGGAGGCACCTGATTCTCAAGGGAAGGGGGAATCTGTATACTGGAACAAAGGGTTACTGTACAGAGAGTGGACCCCTGAGGGAGGTCTAGATGGTGAGAGAGTACAGCAGTTGGTAGTGCCTAGAGCTTACCATCTGGCACTTCTAGCCATAGCCCCTGATATTCCCTTTGCAGGTCATATGGGCATAAAACGTACAAAGAGGCATATTATGCAAAACTTCTATTGGCCTGGTATTTCCAGAGATGTAACAGGGTACTGCAGGACCTGTGAGCAGTGCCAAAATGTAGGCAAGGCAGTAGACAAGGTGAGAACTCCTTTGATGCCTTTGCCTGTGATTAAGGAGCCATTTCATAGGGTAGCTATGGATATTGTGGGTCCTCTGAGTACCCCAGGTTCCATAGGGAAAAAGTATATCCTAGTGATTGTAGATAATGCTACACAATTCCCTGACGCAGTGGCTTTGTCCTCCACTGAGGCCGAGAAGGTGGAAAATGCTTTGTTAGAGATTTTCAGCAGGATAGGTTTCCCAAAGGAAATACTGTCTGACAGAGGTGCCAATTATATGTCAGACCTGCTGGCTTGTCTGTGGAAGTCCTGTGGGGTGAAGCATATGAAGTCCACACCCTACCATCCCCAGACTAATGGTCTTGTTGAGAGGTTAAACTCTACAATCAAGTACATGCTACAGGCATTTGCAGATTAGTTTAAGAGGGAGTGGGACAAATATTTGCCCCATCTGTTGTTTGCTTACAGAGAGGTTCCCCAGGAATCCACAGGTTTTTCACCCTTTGAGTTGCTGTATGGGCAGAGGGTGAGGGGACCTCTAGATTTAATTCGAGATGAATGGGAAGGTGAGTGTGAGTCTCACAAGGAGTCTGTTGTAGCATACGTCCTAACCCTCAGGACAAGGCTCAGGCAACTCATGGGCCTGGCCCAGGAGAACCTGGCAGAAGCCTAACAACAGAAAAAGGTGTGGTATGACAGGAATGCTCGAGCTAGAGAGTATGCTGTAGGGCAGCAGGTGATGGTTCTCATTCCTGTCAGACACAACAAGTTGCAAGCAGCTTGAGAGGGACGCTACAAGATGGTAAGAAAGGTAAATGATTTTAACTACATGGTGGAACTGCTAGGCAGACAGCAGGTGCACAAACTGTACCATGTTAACATGATGAAACCTTACCATGATAGGGAGGTCCTTGTGCTGAGCATTTGCAGTGGATTGCAGGAGGAGTCTGAGGGAGATCTGGGGAATGATCTCCTCAGTGAGGCTCGGGCTGACACCTCAGTGGAAGGGGTAGCAATATCCCAACAGCTATCTCTTACCCAGGTTCAAGAAATCCATGGAGTGTTGCAGGAGTTTAGGGGCATGTTCACTGGGAAACCAGGGAGCACCCACTTGGTGCAGCACCAGGTGGATACAGGACCCCAAAGGCCTATCAGGAAGGCCCCTTATAGGGAGCCTGAGACAGAAAAACAGACTCTGAGGGAAGAGGTACAGGAGATGTTGGAACTATGGGTGATTCAGGAGTCCAACAGTCCCTGGGCCTCCCCAGTGGTACTGGTGCCAAAGAAGGATAGCAGCACCAGGTTCTGTGTGGATTACAAGAAATTAAATTGTCACACAGAGTCAGATGCTTACCCTATGCCTAGGACAGATGAGGCCCTAGAGCAGCTGGGTGGGGCTAAGTATCTTACAATCATTGATCTTACTAAGGATTAGTGACGGGTGTCCTTGACTCCCAGTGCTAGAGAGAAGTTAGCCTTTGTGACTCCTTTTGGCTTGTAGGAGTTCACAAAGATGCCCTTTGGGATGAAGAATGCCCCAGCGACTTTCCAGAGGCTGGTAGATCATATCTTAGCAGGAGGAGGAGAGTTTGCCCTTGCTTACATGGATGATATTGCTATCTACAGCCATTCCTGGCAAGAGCACCTTCAGCATGTCAGGGAGGTGCTGAGCAGACTACAGAGGGCAGGGTTGACCATTAAGCCGAGCAAATGTCAAGTGGGTATGGCAGAGGTCTCCTACCCAGGACATACAGTGGGGAGTGGTAAGATAAGGCCAGAACCTTCCAAAGTGGAAGCCATTCAGGCATGGCCTGCACCTGTTACCAAAAAGCAAGTGAGGGCATTCTTATGGGCAGCAGGGTACTACAGAAGGTTATTTTCCAATTATAGTACCATAGCTGCTCCCCTCATAGGCCTGACAAGGAAGAACAGGCCAGATAAGGTAGTGCGGACCCCAGCATGTGAGCAGGCATTTCAGAAGCTTAAGGAAACTTTGGGAGGACCCCCTGTGTTAGCCAGTCCAGTCTACACCAAAGACTTTGTTGTGCAGGTGGATGCTTCAAACTATGGGGTGGGGGCTGTACTTAGCCAGATTTCTTCAGAGGGAGAAGAGCACCCAGTGGTTTATCTCAGTCATTGGCTCCAACCCAGGGAGGAATGCTATGCAGCGGTAGAAAAGGAATGTCTAGCCATAGTGTGGGCACTACAAAAACTTCAGCCTTATCTGTATGGAAGAAAATTCACTGTGATGATAGATCACAACCCTCTAACATCATTAAACAGAGCCAGTCAGCAAAATGCCAAGTTGCTAAGATGGAGTCTGGGGTTGCAAGCATATAATATGTCGGTGCAGCACTGCAGTGGGAGTAGCAATGCCAATGCAGATGGGCTCTCAAGACAGGGAATGGGGTGAGGTACACCCAGATAGACCTGACACTCTCAAGCATTGTTTCTCAAGGGGCACTTGAAAAGCTTGCTTGAGTTACCGGGGGGGGGGTGTAACGATTGAGGAGAGATGGGCAAAGGCTGCCAGCCTAGTCAAATAGAATTTGATATATAATTTTGGTATTTGTAAATAAATGTAAAATACAGGCATGTTTTCTTGAGTGTGAAACAACACTGTGAAATGTAGAACTGCAAAATATGTGACAACATTGTACTCTACTGGCCCAGTGAAGCATGTTGTGACCCTTTCATGTTAGAATTTGTCTCCAGTGCATCTGGATGAAGGTTTCATGGCCATTGTTTTAAGGCTAAAGTTTATGACCAGAATTTACATGTGGAAGGTGCTTTATTTGCTCTGGTTTCTGCTAGAGTGTATATGTGAAATGCCTTTTATTGTTGTAAGTTTCTGTGCAGGTGTTAGATTGCTAAATAATGCAGTTTGTTTGCCTGGGAATCCCCAAGTGTCAACATGATGTAATTTGGGAGGGACTCAGCAGACATATTTGTTAGTAATGTTTAAATATTGTTTTCTCACAATAGACTGGAAGCATTTTGATATTGGATATCTAACTCAGCACTCTGCCTACGCTCACATGTAAGTTTCTAGCACTGTGATTTCTTGTAGGAATAGTTAAAGCTAGTAAAGATTAATTAGGCATTTTTCTTTGAACTCAAACCTGTCCTACTGTATTATTTTAAGTTTCTGTGTGATCTCTGAACTCTTACATATCTCTGTGATGTAGTAGTTTTGTCTAGTGTTTTAATTATTTATTAAATATTTTAAAAACCTTTACCTGTGGCTGGTTTGTGTAGAGATAAGCTCTAGAGTACATTGCATATTTATAGAGGTTGTTGTAATAGGCCACTCTAAAATAAGCCTAGACTGAATAGTCACATTACCATTGGATAATAATATTGCACAGTAATAATTGGACACCCTTTTAAGGGCCTTTTAGTAGCTGATAATTAACTGGGTGGTGGCAGGAATTACTACCGTATGGTCTGGGTAATAGGGGCACAGCTGGAGAACCTGTGCCAGCCTTTTCCCAGGAAAGTCTGTGTGGTTGCATAACCTCTTCTCAAAGTGTGTGTGTGTGTGTGTGTGTGTGTGTGTGTGTGTGTGTGTGTGTGTGTGTGTGTGTGTGTGTGTGTGTGTGCGTGTGTGTATGTATCAGCTACCTGGGTAGAGACATGAAGCATTGGTTGGACAGAGAGTGTACTGGAGGTTTTAGCTTGCCCAGTTAGGCTGAGACCTGGACCCTATAACTGTGTCAGTGGGGAGTCTTATTGGGGACCTGGTGAGCAAAGGAGCAACAAGCCCCAGACTGACTGTGATCTCTGTGTGCACTTAAGGGGAATTGTACTTTACTGTGTGCATTAGTTATCCTTTCCTCTCTTCTAGGAGATGACCTCCCTGGTGTTAATGGTGAGGACTGAGGCTCCTTGATTGCTGGGCCAGGGCACGGTCATCACAATAACACTTCTTATTTAATTTTTAGAGAGCTTCAAAGGGAATGCAGGGCAGTTTAAAGAACAAGCAAGTTCTTATTTTTTTCAACCTATGTATTCATAATCAGTATAATTCTCCCATTGTCCCCTATTATTCCCATTTTGTTATGTTAAGTCATAACCAAACTCTTCTGCAATCATCCTGACACCACCCACATCAACATATGTCTATTCCTGGAAAGGGGTCAGTAATATTTTTGCCATATATTTGGAATTCTTGACTGTTTCTACACACAGTTTGAGCTATCCGATCTTAGTATTCTATCTGCCTTTGAGCTATCCAATCTTAGTATTCTGTCTGCCATAACCAGATTTATCAGATTCTCAAAGAATGTATATCTCTGTTTCTTGTATAGATTACAAACAACTACTACACCTTATTTTCCAAATACTACACCAAGGGGTGGCATTTCTTCTCTTGTTCCTGTATATCTCTCATACCCACTGGAAGTCAGTCCTAAATTCCCATACCTGTCAGTACCGTAACATGAATTACTTGTCCCTCTATCTGCTTTCCACCTTTAATTATATCATTATAACTCTGTCATCATCCTATGACTGTCATGTTTGACATCACTAAACTCTACATCTTTGTTCTTCCTGTATTTTTTGCTCAAAATTGCTTTTTTTCTTTTCTCTGTTCATTGACTAACTTCTTGGTTGCATATATATATATTTTCTCTACTTATTTCTGCTTTCCTCATTCTGTGCCTCTTGTCATGTTTTGAGTTATCTGACATAAATAC
Source organism: Protopterus annectens (assembly GCF_019279795.1). Classification (NCBI taxonomy): domain Eukaryota; kingdom Metazoa; phylum Chordata; order Ceratodontiformes; family Protopteridae; genus Protopterus; species Protopterus annectens. The sequence goes on along the minus strand of NC_056738.1, from coordinate 150,046,293 downwards.
TCCATTTGCCTTCTTTGTTCCTTTCAACTTCCTTTTCCATTATTCTTTTTTTTTTCTTTTTCTTCTTTTATGGTTTAACTATGTCTCTTTCATCAACACAACTGCATACCGGATTCCTTGCAATCCTTTTCCAATGTTTTCTTTCAACAGCTTTAAGTGTTGAGGTTGAGTCCACCTGATTTTCTTGTTCCTTTCCATTTCCATCTTTTAATCGTAGACTTCTTAAACTCTTACTTAAATCTTGTACTTCTATTCAAAGTCTGTTGATATCATCTCTTGCATTTCCAGTCATTCACTGGCTAATTTGTTTCATTAAAAAAAGCCTTAGATCTGGTTGGATCTTTCAACTGTTTCAATTGTTTTTGCAAGACTGTAGATGAACATACTGTTCTCCTTGGTTGGAATTCATCCACCAGAGACATTTACGTGTGTTTTGGGAGTCTTTATCGATATGTAAAGAATCCAGTGAAGTAAAATTCCCTTTCATGTTTTCAATAGAGATAGATGGGAAGATAGTGGAACAGGTAAACAGCTTCAAGTATCTGGGAGGGGTGGTTGAGGAGAAGGGTAGTCTGAATGAAGAGGTCAAAGCTAGAATCAGAGGGGCTGCAGCCAACTGGCATAGAGTATCAGGTGTAGTATATGACAAAAGAATGCCAAAGTAGCTGAAAAGTAAGGTGTACAAGACAGTGGTGCGACCAGTACTACTGTATGGTACAGAAACCTGGGCAGTAAAGGCAGAACAGTTGAAGAAGCTAGAGGTGATGGAAATGAAGTGCCTGAGAAAGGTGGTAGAATGCACACTGCGGGACAGGCGAAGAAATGAGGACATAAGAGCAGAAGCCAAAGTAGCTCCAATTGCAGAAAAGATCAAAGAAAACAGATTACGATGGTATGGGCACATGTGTAGAAAAGCAAAAGACAATCTGGTGAGGGAGATTTGGGACAGACAAGAAAAAGGTAAGAGGAAGCGAGGGCGTCCAGCAAAGAGGTGGATGGATTGTGTGAAAGAAGATTTGCAACAGTCAGGCATGAGTGTTGAAGAAGGCAGGAGAGTGGCACTGAATCGAGAGAGTTGACGACAGTTAATACGATACCCCGACCCCATGTAAATGGGAAAAAGGGGATGATGATGATGATGATGTTTTCAAGACAATCTTTGTCTGATAATTCAGTTTTCTCATAATTTTCACATTAACTTTCACTGTTCAGCTGAGTATTTCTGAGTTTTTTTGTTTCAGTTTATCTCAACTGTTAGAAAAATGTGATTTCTTGCTATGTACACTGATGGAGAAGATTACAAAATTCATGTTGCATCTTATCCAGTCCCTCCCTTGATAAATTCTGTACACTAATTTTCTACCTAATTCAGTCAGAGACATTCCATTATTTTCCCTGCTTAGCAGACTAGTGTCAGAAATGTTCAGTAATAGTCATCATTACATCCTGTTTAGCACAAGTAATCTGGGAGTAATGATCTAGTTATCATAAAGTAGGGCAGGTGGAGTCCATAACTTTGATAACCAACGTACTGAATACATCAAGATCTATCATATAACATACAGAGTTTGGGAATTAGCCCAAATCATTTTATCTGAGCTAGTCAGTATCTTGCCTACAGACTGTCAGATAAAAGTCTCAATTATTTCAATAATATCTCAAGAAATGTTTCTGATGAGAAAGACCTGATTTTATACTTTTCCTGTATAACAATATGGTCTTGCATTCTTAGGATGTACCATCCAAGCTTTTTATGGTCTTCTGTTGTCTTGTTTTGACGATGGTGATCTAGTATGATGTGTTGTTTTTGTTGCACCTCAGTAAATAATGAAAACATCAAATGTAAGATTATTGTTAAAATATTGCATCTTATAGTAGTTCTGAGACTTGTAACTGTGAGTTCAAGAACTATGAAAAAAAAATTAAATACAGAACAGTGAATGCCAATAATTGCTGTCCTCCTTTAAAGTGTTTTTTGCATCCTCCTACTTAAATATACTCAATCTGAGACCTCATACCTTTGAAACATGGGAATACTTCAAGAGAATTTGATCTCAGACTTAGTACATGGAAGTCTGCATTTCTGCACATTCAGTCTCACTATTCCAGGATTCACATTAATGAATCTCGGAATGATAAACGATTACCTAAAAATGCTGCTTCAAATATTACTTACCCAAATAAGTTAACTTTAACACAACAGAGGCACAGTAAAAGTGCATAAATTCAACTATTACTTGTATAAAACTGCAAAATCCTTCTTCAGCTTGTATACTATTTCATAATTAAAACAAGGACTTATATCACTGTGAATATGACCTCATTATGCATTACAAATGTAAAAACTTGATTAATTCAAACCACTTTATGTGGCAACACATTATTAGTACAATTTTTAAGAAATCTGAGGCAGCTGTCAGTAATAAATGCACAGTGACATGACTATTCTCAGTAGTACTATAATGGCTTATTACTCTTTCTCTAAATGCATATGTTATCTCACTTCAGCAAAACAGAGGCTGGCTGCAATAGCATAATAGACAGCTTATTATATTCCTTAACATTGTAGTACCCTGTTGCTAACTAGCAGCTGCCCTCAGGCAATTCCTCATGATTCTCACAATTAAAATATAAAATATAAAACCATATCCAAGAGTTGCTCAGCCTAGTGTATAATTCTTAATAACCCTAACAAAGTTGTTGCAAAACATTATCCAGAAATAGCTATCAATAATAAAATCACAGCTAGTATTAGTTTCTGCTGCACCAGGCCATGTCTTCTTCAAAACCTTGAGTATAGATTCATCATAGTAATACATCATAGTAATCTTTCTGAAAATTATCTTAAATACACATTTCTCCCCTACTTCCTATATTTGGCACCTCTTTTAGAATGCTTATTTCCTCTTCTTTTCTTCTTTATTCAGATTGTTTGCCTTCTTGTCCACTAAGCTATTTCTGTTGCTTTGTTTGAATATCAGCATAGACAGTAAACACCTGCATTTAATAATATGATAAATTATTTTGACAGTATATAAATATAACTAAGGATAATAGCACTATTAATGTTCTCAGCATTATAATGTTATAATTTGTTCCAACAAATGGCAGGTCAAAACTTTGTTCAGTTAGCAACTCTTTATAATCTTAAACTTTAACAGTATCAGTGCCATGACAGGTAACACAGTCATCTTTGGTGCAGAAGGCTGTGGGTTCTATTCCCGTATGAGGCAGCTTGAATTCTGACACTACGGTGCAGCGTAAGGGAGGTGCTGCACTCCTGATTGCATCATCTTTTGGATGAGATGTTAAACCAAGGCCCCATCTGCTTGACTTGGTGGTAACTTAGGTAGATGTAAAAGATCTCACAGCATCTATTGAAAAAACAGTAGGGATCCTTTATTTATATACAAAAAACTGTTATTTACAAAATATTTACATATTTACAAATATTTGCAAATGTACATATATAGCTATACAAGTATGTTTACACATATTCATAATTTCCTTTACAAGGATACTAAATGTTCATCTCTATTAGACCCCTACTCCTTTTTCCATAACCACCATCTGATTTTACTTAATATTGTCGCTAAAATCCATTTACCATTAAACATAATTTTATTTATTCTTTCATTCCGTATAGCCCATATAACATAAAATAACTTTTTGTCTATTCTTTTAACATATTCTTTACTTCTATTCTTATAATATCCATTTTAATCATCAGTGTTTATTTTATCCACTTCTTTTATACCTTTGAAAAAAAATCATCTTTACATAGTTTTTCACCATAACTTTTTCATTCTTTTACATTTCAAAAACACATGTTCCGAAGTTTCTTCTTCTTGACAGTGTAAACATATTCTGTCACTTTTCTTCTTATATGGTATATTTCCTTTTACTGGCAATTTGTCTGTTATCAGTCTCCACAAAAAATCTTGACATTCTACTTTCTGATTAAACCATTTGTGTCTTATTTTTTTAGCTTTCATTTTTTGTCTGTTAGCAAAACCAAACAAAAACAACCAGCATTATTTGTTCATTTATTTTAAGTTTCAAGTGGTTTTAGTTTTTGTATTAAAGGCCAGAAACAAGGTCTGAGTTGAATGACTGACTTTTTGGTTGTTTCTGTTTGGTTTTGTTTAAGTTTATCCCAAAACTGTGTGGTTTGGAGTTTTTTGTTTGTTTGGTTTTTTTTTTTTTTGCCTGTTAGATTTTCCCATGGTTTTACATAGTAATAGTTTACCATTACATTCTTATACCATACTTTTCTATAATTTTCTATATTATTAATTTTTATTTTCCACAAAAATATTTTTTCTTAGTAACATTTTATTTCTTTATTTATGCACTCATTTTCTCTTTTACTTTTTTTAACCATACATCCAAATTTATCATACTTATAATTATACAATTTTACTAGAACTCTCTTATCTTTTTCATTTATCCACTTTAACACTTTATACAAATATAATGAAGCAGCATATACCACTAGGTTAATTAACTCTAAACCTCCTTCCTTATTTATATACAAAACATGTCTTTTTAGTGGGTTTAATATAGAACCCATATAAATAGGCTGTATACATTGCCCATCTCATAAGTAAGGGTATTGCTTCCAGAAAAAAAAGAGGTCATAACCCCCCTGTACTCATCCCTCATCAGGCCAATAATTGAGTACAATGCTGCCTTTGATATGTACCTTACCAGTCACCTGCAGCAATTAGAGAGACCTTAAAGGTTTCTTACAAAGAAAATTCAAGGCCTTCAGCACGTCATATGTTGACAGACTGAAATCACTGTCTCTATACTCTGTGTCATACAGATTACCCAGAGGAGATCTGTGCCTTGCATTTAAAGCAATCTCAGATCCTGCTTTAATGGAAATGCTATACATCCATAAGTCAAATGGTACTCATTGCACTTGCTCTAAGGACCTTAACCTAGTATGTGACATGAACAGTATTTGCTGTAGAGACAGATTAATTTCCCAAAGGTTACCTACCTCTCCTGTGGAACAATGTTCAAATTCAGGTAAAGCAGAGCTCCTCACTGGCCCTATTTCAGCATAATTTGGATGATTGGATAGGAAACAGTAGGTGTTGATTTTACCTCTACTTGAAACATTGACACTCTAGGGAAAAGGAATGGAAATTGGCTAGGCTTGTAAGGGATCCAGGGCTATTAGCCTAGTAACTTCCTATGATTCTATGATCCTATGACTCTAAATGAAAAACATATCTGTACTGATTCCTTTTTATATACTTTTGGCAGCATAAATACACTTGCAAAGTATGCTATTTTTCTCATCAGTACTTAATTTATCAAATAAGCCTTTTTTTCTGAATGATAATGTACATGTTCTCCAGAAAAGACGTTTGTTTTATTTCATCTATTATATTTTCACCATTGAATTCTACATACAGTTTTATTCCTAAAATTTATACCTAACACAGAAATTTCATTCATTGTAAAATATGTATCCTCTCTCTTTACTACATCACCTAAGCCTTTATTTTTGCTTTATTTAAAGCCATCCTTATCATATCTAGACACTTGTTTCTGCAAATTATTACTTATTGTATCTATTTTGTTTTTGCAATTATTATAATGTCATCTGCATATGTTAACAGGACTGGAATTCTAAACCCTTTAGGTGTTATATACACTGCCTCCTTCATTTTGTAATGTATTTGTTATACTATCACATTCATAACTAATGCAAAGAATATGCAACTTATTGGACATCCCTGTCTTACACCATTCTTCATATATACCTCTTGGATTAACCAGCCATTTAGAAATATTTTAACTTTATTATTACTATATGTAGACATACATAATTTCCTAATTTTCTCACTTATATTATATTATTTCATTATTACCTATAAAATTTCAAGTCCAATTGTGTCAAATGCCTTATTAAGATCTACTATCATGATTTTTGCTTCTTCTTTTCTGTTCATAATATCATCCACAGTTTCTCTATCATTATCTTGACAACCCTTCCCATTTATACTATATATAACATTGTCTTCCATAATATTTCCATTTTAGTTTCAAATATCTTTTTTATTATTATAATGAAGATCTTGTAATCATTATTAATCAATATAACACTCTCCAATTTTTAATTGTCTTCTATCTTCCTTCTTTCAAATGAATTTAAGTATTCCACTGTATAATTATTTATACATAAAACCTTCATGTAACTATTCATTCAAAATCTTTAAAAATATATTTTTTTACCAGTACCTTACATTTTTGTACATTTTATACATTATTCCATTTGGTCCTGCAGCTGAAGCTATATTTACTTGTGCTAATACTTTATCTAGCTCATTTAAAGAAATATCATGTTCCAACTCTTTATTCTCTTTTTCTGTTAACTTTTTTACTTTCCATGTTTTTTTTCACTGCTTTCGTTTTTTTCTTTAAACATTTCTTATATATATTGTATTGCACTATTAATCTTTTCCTGGGTTCTTTCTAGTTCTCCTTTTACATTTTTTTATTTCTCTGTCATCTTTCTTTACTAATCTACTTAAGTAACTTGATACATTTCTTTTCCCTTGTAAAAAGTCTTTGCTTGTATAACAATTCTTATTTTTTCCTGATTTCTTTCATATAATTCTTTTTCTTTGTCAAAGTATTTTCTGTCATTATGTTACAAATCTTTCAATGCATTCTTATATGTTCTTTTCTTTCTTTATTTTCCTCACATTACATTGCCACTGTAAAAAACAATTTTTATATTTTTCTTTAAATATCATCTACCTTTCAGACCAATTTTTATAAAATGTTCTCACAGTAATATGATTTTTCCATAACTGTATCATTAATCTCTTTCCTTCTTTATTACATGCTATTTCATTTATCTTTTTATTCCTTTGTCTAATTTTTATATAGTCCTCATTTTTCTTTATCTCTAGCCATATTGCAAGATGATCAGAAAATCTTGTTTCAACTACTCCCCTTCTCCTATAACTAAACCTTCTGATACAATAAAATAATCTAATTTTATGCATACCGCCTCTGGAAGTCTGTGAATTTTTGTACCAGAGTTTTAACTTACCACATCTTATAACTGCTAACATTTTCCTTATATCATTTCCTGTCTATTTCCACTTGCCTCTTAAATCACATTTAAATTCTCCTGTTATTATAATATTCATAGTTGTACTACATAGTCTAAAATCTGATGAAACAAGCTTTCTTTTTTTATAATTTGTATACGCATATAATGTTATATTTCTATAAACTTGTTCTTTCCATTTTAAATCTGCAGTCTTCCCATTTTTGCTAAAGTTGCATCTAATATTTTTACTATATTTCTACAGAATACGACTATTCCAGAACATCTCCCATTTCTGAAATTCCAGATTATCTTTCTACTCCATAGTTTCTCTGTTTGTAATCTTTCTTAATTTGTTAATATAATTACATCTACATCACATGTATTACACCACTCTCCAAAATCCCTATCTTACTATATTCTTAATTCTATTCACATTTACAGAAAGCACTCTAACATTTTTATTTTCCCTTTTCCTTGGATTCACAGTTTCATAAGTTTTTAGCTAATCACCATGGCTAGCTTTCTTAATAGGCCATTCTAAGCCTAGACAATTTCCCTCCCAAAGGTACACTGTACCTTATGTCTGTGAGTCAAACACCTTAACTATTATACCAACCCCCAATTATTAGCTGTATACATTCTTTTTCATCCATTCCCTTTCTTTTATCTTTTATAATTATCCCATAAACTATCCCTTAAAATATTCTTTTTCTGTCTTTTACCATTACCATTTTAACTATAGAATTCTTTTATTTCTTTTACTACTTCCCAATTTATGTATTATTCACCACTTATTTCAGAACCTTATTCTATGTTCTCTTATTTTTTTCCCTCATGAATTTTTTCTTGTATTTCTACTACTTCTGAAATTTCTTCTCTTTGTTCATTTTCTTCTTCCTTACTCTTATTTTAATTTTTGCAATCCATCCATAAATGTCCAATTTTGTTAAATGTATAACATTTCAATTCAGATTTTTGCATTGTGCCCCATTCCCTACAAATATAACATTTTCTTTTGTCACATTTACTTAACAAATGTCTTTTTTTCCTTAAAGAAAAACATGTTTTGGCTTGTGCCCACTATTTTATGACACCCCATTCCCCTCCACATTTATCACACTTGGTATATGTATAATTTTTTTTCTCTTTCTATTTTTAACACAATATTACAATCCCAGCTACCAGTCCATAAACCCCTTTTGTCATAAACTTTTGCAATGTCCAGTACTTCTTTACATAACGTTTACAAATGCCCTTCCAAAGCCTTTCTTTTGAAATTGTACATGGATTTTCTTTTATGTTTCTTTGTTAAATGGCTTTATAACAAAATGATTTCATGGGTTACAGTCTTTCTTTTTTTTCATATTCTCCCAGAAAAATTTCCATTGAAAAAACAGTCTCAAATATAATGTCACAAAATGGGCTCTTACCTCATGTGCTTTTACACCTAATGGAGCTATTAAGTTGTCTCGTACTTCATATCTGTCCATTTCTTTGTCTTCTTTACTTTGAATCCTTACATTGTACTTGAATTTTTCATTTTCTTCTGCCTTCTTTTCTGCTACTTCACTTTGCCTTTTTTTTGCTTTCTGTGCATATGTTTCTTTTTTCATCTTACCACTATTTTTCAGGATTGTCTTTGCATCCTCTTTTTGTATTTTCTTCATAATGTCCCCCCAGGAAATATCTCCTTCATTTTCTGTCTCACTCTGCACCATCATTTCTTTAAGTAAATCATCCCACAACTCTCCCAAATGATGGCTATAATTATACAGCCATCATTTACTGACTCATCTCCATCAAACAGATTTCTTTGAAACATTTCCTCAGAATTCTGCACACATTCTCCAGTCACGATGTTTGTTTGTTTTTTTTTTTTTCTGTACTTGTTTTCACCACTCCATCATCTCCTTCTCTCTCTGCCTGCCTCCCTGTTTCTCCAGGCCATCTTTGTGCCTGGAACAGAAACAGGAAGAGCTTCTCCAAAATGGGTTCCACTAACAACAATGATGAGTAGGGAATGTTCTCTGGTGCCCTAGCCTGTTTTCCCTGATGCATAAATACCACCTTGGGTCTGCCTTGAAAAGAGGCTACTAACTTAGTGGGACTACTTGGTCAACAAAAGATGAATAAAATAAGTAAACAATCTTAAACTTCTCTCATCTTTGTTCCTGCTTGAATTAATGCTTACAACAGAACTGAACTTATGTTGTATGCTAATGTTTACGGATGTAATTTAAGCTGTTCTTCTCTCACTGCTCTTCATCAAAAGTACATTACACATCTAAAAGCAAAACACCAATTGAATCATTGAGCAAATGAAATCTTAACCCTTTTGTCTCATAAACTGATAAAGAGCCTTCTGCAGAATCGATAGTGTATCTCACAAAATCATTACATAACCAGTATTACATAACAAGCAAATCCCTCCAACATAATTCTAATGAAAAGAAAAATATTATTGAATAGGACATAATTTTAATAAACTTTTAAAACTAATGCTATTGTTTAGTCCTGGGAAATGATTACCATTTAAAAGAAGTTGCCAGCAGTATGCTTTGCATTCCAACATTGAATTAAACCCCCCACTTCCCTTTTTTGCATTATGTATAACTGCAAAAATAATAATAATAATAATAATTGCTTATGGGTATTGCATTAGGTTGTGTGTTTAAAAAACAAACATTTTTGTTGTTTTTGCTTTTATGCTCATAATTTTTTGACCCATCTTTCTGTCTTCCCTATGTAGTAACATTCACATCCAGATCAGGCAGCAATATACACGACCAAGGTACTATTATAAAGTGTCCATTGATACGATAAACCTCATGTTAGACAACAAAATGGAAGGTCCTTCATAATGAAATGGCAATATTTACATGGTTCATATTTAAATATTCCTTTGCTTTGAATGGACAAGGAAGTATTCCTTGCATGTTTCAACAATTGTAAATTATTTATTTATCTTTTGCTGGCCAGGTTAGTCACACTAAGCCAGTGTCCTGTTTTTTGGGAAGACCCAAGGTGGTATTTATAGTGATAAGTGGAAATTTGTTAAAGGCACAGGGGAACCTCCTCTACTCTGCAGGTAGAACTTAGAGGAGTTATGGGGACTCTAGGGAAAGATAGTGAGAGATGTTGAGCAGGAGACTGACTCCGTGGTAACAGCACTGCAATCAAGTGACAAAAGTACTCAGAAGCGTCTGATAATTGAGTGCCAGACTATAGATACTGAAAATAGTGAGAAATTATGGTCAGAGATCACCGGAAAAATTGAAGCTGCTGATTCTCCTCATCATTTCATGTGTGATATCTCTTCTACTTCTGTACCTCATAATATTGGAAACAGTACAAGAAAAAAAAAAATCACAGACAATTTTTCTGTTTTTGTCTCTTCTCAGCAGCAGTAAGTAATAAAGCCAAGAGACATGGGAAGTAGATCGTTTGCTGAAGCTGTGTAGAGCAAACATGCTATTGTGGAGCCTGAGAAAGTTGCTGACACTTTAGAATACTGTAGATTCTTACTTCATTTTCATTTTGTCACTGGGTGGGGTGGTGGTGGAATGGACAGATATCATTTTTGGAGAGAAGTTCTTGCTCCGCTTCGAATTGATATATCACAGGTAAGAGTAAATCCCTATCCTGCACTAAGCAATAACAATACTTTCAAAATGTATTAAAATTATGCCCTCTTAGATATTTTTTTTTACATTTCATTATAACTGTGTTGGTGGGATTTACTTGTGAATTGATTATGGAATTTATGACTTACATTTAGAAACCAAATGTGTTCTCCAGCAGATATTCAGCAAGTTTGAAAAGCAACCTAGCACTAATCATTGGTTGCAGTTCCAGCTGTATGATTTGCAGCTAAACAAGAAAGATAAATACTGATTTGATCCAGTGACTCTTTTTGTGGTGGTGGTGGGGGGGGGGGGGATTTTGAGAAAGGAATGAAATCAACATTGTGATATTCTGAAACATTTATGGAAAATTAAGGCTACAGTGAGACTGTGGACTGGTAGAAGTATTGTGGACTTATTAGGGGTTAATCAAGTTTATGTGAAAACTAGTAGATACGTTGTTCAGCATGCTGAACAACCTAAATACTGCTTTTTATGTGAGAAGGAGGGACATTTTAGATGTCACTGTCCTTGTTTATTCTGCATAGAGTGTGAGAAACAGGGTCAAAATAGTGCTTATTGCCAAAATAATGACAGGATGTGGTAGCAATGAACATTTTTTGAATACATTCATCTGAAAATATATAGCAGAACATAAAAATGTAAGTGAAGTTTCTGATTTACACATTTTGAAAAAAGAATTTTGTCAGCATGATGCCACTCACCCTAAGTTGAAGGGTGGTCATGATGAGAAGTCTGTTATAAACTATGTGTCAGAGTTAAATGTGGATATGCATTCTGAGGAAGAAAGTACTGTCAGTAAGTATCCCAACCAGTGTTTAAAAATGGAAATTAAAAAGGAAAGGGTGGTTTAACCGGAAGGAGAGGCCTCACACATGAAATGTTTAACATATGGGTATTAATATTGCATATTATGTATCAAGGACATAGATGGAGAATAATAAATGTTTACATACATGCTAGTCTAAATAAAAAAAAAAAGTTATGGGATAGTTTAGAGCTGTGGTGGAAATTTAAAAGCATGCTTATTTGGGGGGAGAAAAAAGAGAAAAGGTAAAAGTTTTGAAGATGTTGATATACAAAAGTGCAACATTTATTTATATTACATTCTTTAAGTTTTAGATGCCTACATGATTACACTTATAAATTGAATATTTTTTCTACATGCATAGGTTACATTTTTTGAGTAGCAATTTGGTTGAAGGAGATGGATTGTAGGGAATTATTTTTCAGATCATATGGTTTTATGGATGTGCCTGGAGATAAAATCACTGTTTCATACCTGTTGTTTACATGTTATATGAAAGTATTCTGCATGATATTAAGTGAAAAATCACATGGTCAGAGTTTGGAGAGACCATGCAGATTTAAAGCTTGCTTATGCATCTTGGGAAGAATGGTGTTTTTATAGAAAATTATTAATGGAATATAAATGTCATTTGACCAGAGTTAAATTGATGGCAGTTCAAGCTACGTCAACATCTATCATAAGAGTATGATAGAGCAGTTCTATCAAAAGAAACATTTTTTTGTAAAAAAGTCAAGGGAATATAATGAGAAAAAAGTAACATAATGGCTTTATAACTCAAAATATAAAAAAGGCAGGACCAGAAGAAGAAACAGCGATATTTCCCAGACTGATACAATAAAGATAAATGCTGCACCAAGGGTTATTACTCAAGAAAAAGTTGTAGTTACAGATATTCCATAACTTATATGGCAGGTAGAGTTTTGCTACATGAAGATGCATACAAAATTACAGATGATAATTCCTCAGATATAAAATGTTTTCCTTGGAATTTGGATAGTGCAATACTGTATAAACCTTTTATACTCATGAAATTGAAACCATCCTTAGGGAGATTCCAACTAAGTCTACACCAGGAGAAGATGGGCTACCTTATTTTTTATTATTTCAGGGTATGTCAGCTGATGTGAAGCAGTCTTATGTGTCTTTACTAAGTTTAATATGAATTAGAAAAGCTATAGAAAATATTAATAACTGGAGGCCTGTTTTATTGCTTATTTGCGACTATAAATTATTAGCATATATGTTTCAACAAAGAGTGAAATATTTATCAGCAGAAATATATGGACTATCTGGTAACTTGAGTTAATCAGGAATATTGTTTATTGTAAAAAAGTACATGAGAAGAGTGTATCATGGTATTTTGTGTAGATTAATACATACACAGAGAAGAATATATCAAGGATTCTCATTAAATTTGCTTTTATTTGGCATATACTCTATTACTTTGGCACATTAAGTTAAGATACAGATATCTAGAATCCCCTTCAATTTTACAGTATTACTGATATGTACATGACTGACACAACTGAGTATTTCTGGTCTTTTTTAAACACAGTGAAGGGAGCACTGCAGTTCTTACAATTGCATATATGTTATAAAAAAAGAGTATTGGCTATGACTTTCAAGGAGAGATAAGAAGGATTTATTTCTTCAAATATACCCTTTCTATGGTAAGAATATAGTTTTGTTCTAGGGACATTAGTTATGAGAAATGGGAAGACTTTTTACAAGTTATGTTAGTAAGGTCTAGAAATTGAAAATATTTTCTATGACTTATGCAAAAAGTATAGTTATTGAAAACATTTATACTTCCATTAGATAGATGTAATAGTTTGGTTACTTCCAAAAAAAAGTGGAAACAAAAATGTTTAGGTATTTTCTTTTCTGTTATATAAGGGAACATATTAAACCCATAAAAAGAGGATTTTATATAGGCCTAAGCAGAATTATGGATTAGATAAGATGCATTCAATTTTAGACTTTTATGGGATTTTTTTTAGATGTTTATGAAACTTAGAAATACTGGATTTGTATGCCTTATGTGACTATTGTTGGTAAGTATTAGAAAGAAATAAAACAATCAAATCAGTCTTTGTTGGTCTAAAAATGAAAGTATGGAAACTATCTATACAAATAATTACTTCAGAATTTCCTAATTGAACTTGTGTAGTACTAAAGCCTTTTCTATAACCTGGTAGGGATCATTACCGAGTCAGATTTTAAGTGGTTTGTGTACAAGACTGAGTCTGTATGACCAATATACATTTATCGTGATAAAAATGCCTTAATCACTGAAGGAAGCTGATGATAGCCGATAGTATCATAAAAAAATATATATATTTAAAAATGTATTTAGCACTTTTAACCTTCACTGAGGTCTTCTTCTGATTATTACATGTAAAACAGCTTACACCTTATATACACTAAAACAGTCACATGACTCATCACCTGATAACTCATTCTAGTGAACAACCTATTTACACTTGTTCAATCATCTCTTTTGGATTGAAAGGAATTCATAATTTACTACACCATTTAATTCTAGATAAACAATAGCATTCAACAACATTTGTCATTTCATTTCTCTAACATCTAGCTCAGTGTCTTTGTCACTGTTAAATTCTTCTGAAACATGGTCTGTTACATAAAAAAATATTAAAACTAACACAGTTCATTGAATGTTTACTCAAAGCATTGTTCTCATTTGTGTATTTCACAGCATAATGATGTTGGTAAATGCATCTCTTAAAGCATCTATTTGTTTTTCCTATGTAAAACCCTTCACGCACTGTGCACTGAGCACCATACACTACAAGACTAGAAATACATGTGAAGTAGATGGGTGCCCAATATGTCCCCTTGGTGACTGTAGATTTGGACTTTCAGGAATATACCTACACATTGAATAGGTCAGACATTTAAAAGACCCACTTTTCCCTTTTGTAAATTCAAGATGTTTCCTCTCCAAAATGCCTTTTATATTTTTTCCTTTTTTATTTATAAACATTAGTTATCTACTTAATGTTTATAACACTGCATCATTTCCTGAGGAAAAAAAAACCACCAGTTATCATTCATAATATTTTTAATAGTTGCAATATCAGCTGAAAAAACAAGGGACATGGACACTGTTCAGTCGAAGTGCTTTTCATTATTAAAATTCCCATTTAGAACTTCTTCTGAAACTTTATCAATAACCTCCTAGTAATGCTCTCCTAAAATAAACCTATTTAGTTATTTTACATCTGTGGTAAGCTGTTTAACTCTAAATAACTGTCCTCTAACCATGCTTCAGATAGCTGTGGGAGGCATACTGCTATAATGTAATATAGCATTACTTGCAGTGTCCTTATAAATAATCATAGTATGCAACTTGTTGTCTCCCTCTTTTTTATATACCTCCACATCTAAAATAATAATCTTATGCATGTGACTATAACAGTGACTGTAACAAGCAAATTAGGGAAGAACATACTCTCACTGATCTTATTGATAAACCCAGCTACCTCTTCTTCACTATTCTCCCAAATAAAAATATATCATTAGTAAAGCAATTATATATACTCTTATAACCTGACATATCATTTAAGACATATGCATCCCATTATGCCATAACTAAATTAGCATAATTGTGTCACATTCTGGCACCCATAGCTTCCCCCTTCTGTCGAAAAAAAATGTCCATCAAAGGAAAAATAATTGTTATGTAGGACTTGCTCAATGCAATCTATTTAAAAACTAATTTTCTTATTCTGTATTCCACACCCTTATAATAACACTTCATGCAGAACGACAGTATATAATGATTGCATATCTACAGTAACTTTCAGAACTATCACTAACTTTTTTAGTGTTGATTTCTTCTAAAAAAAAGAAAGTTTCATATACAAAAGCACATGCTTTTTACTACAATAAACAAAAACATATCAATAAATTTAGACACTGCTTCCAGTGTTAATGCTGGACAGGAAGCTGTTGGCCAAAATGGTGTTTGAGCCACATTTTTATGTATTTTTGGAATACCAAATAATTTTATTAGTAATAGGTTATGATATGTAAAAATATTCATACATTTTGTGTGAAACAGTCTAGTTAATATAACAATTATATGACCAAGAATCAATATTTCTGCAAGCTTTCTTTGTTATACAACACATTTTCATAAAGAAGATGCATCTTCCAACATTTTCACCATACTGTTAGTGTGATCACTATTGTTCAAAACAACCATTGCTCCTCCTTTATCTGCATTCATAATATGTATCAAATTATCCCTCAAAAGTCTGTACTAACACTTGATTTCTTCTGCATTTAAATTGTAATGTCTTTGTTATTGCCCTTTTCACAAACCTGTTCAAAGGCATGGGTTGCTGTATGTAATGAGGGGTTGTAAATGCTGGGGACAACAAATCATTTTCTGTAGAAATATTTTGCTTTTTAATTAACACTTTTAGCTTCAATTCCCTTGTGAATCCTTTCAAACATCTAACAGTCCTCACCAACTCTGCTCTAGCAGAAGGTACAAAAGTAAACTCTTTTTTTTGTAAAACTTGGATTTCACTGTTACTCTGTTGTTTGGTAGATAAATTATATATCTTAAAATTGAATGGCATTATATGGTGTCCCACCATTTGCTCTTTTGATTGATGTACTAATGAAAATGCCTCCCTTTTTGTACTTGGGAAGGCATTCGCACTATCTGGGCCCAAGTTCTTGATTGAGAAGGTGACAGGGCATGAGAAATCTTCACTGTCTGGTGTGGTCTTACATTTATCCAGTTCTTCTTACCTCTGCTCTCCACATTGTTTGTCTTCAGTTTTTTTTTTTTACTGTCTCCTTGATTATGAAACCATATACCTCTCCTGGGACAAAAAACACTGTTGTTGAACATATGACCTTTTACCTGTTTCATCACTCTCTCCTTCTTTCACATAATTGTATGCAGATTATGCACTCACAGATGTTTCTTATAAGGTGGAACTGCTCTTTTGGAGATAATATTTTCTGTCCGTCTCAACTTTTCTTTTTTTTTCCTTGTTTCTTAATTATCTGTCCAAATTGCTGTTTTTTTTGTTGAACACTGAAAATTTATATTCTGTTTCAGACTCACTAGCTGCTAATGCAAGTTGGTGCATCTTCATTGTTTAATATGTAGATATATTTCTATAAGTGCACGTCTTTATTGTACAATTACCAAGAGGACATATGGGGCATCAGGCTACTTTACAAGTATTTCTACTTTTGCACTGCATGCTGCCTTATTTATTGATTGATTGATTAATTGATTGATTGATTGATTTTATTCCCTAAATGTTTCCCTAAGGCAGTTCTTGTTGTTCAGCTATTAAGAGACATGCCAATGCTTTTAATATATTCACTACTATTACACTGTAAGTACTAAGTAAAGCTGTGTATCCACTAAAATATTATGTTGGGTTGACAAAAAAAGAAAGAAATAACGCTGATCTTAATATCCTACAATCAGTGCCAAAGCACACATTTATCCCTATTACTTATTCTGGGGACTCAATAATAGAAAAAAAGTTTCTAAAAAGTAATGCAGAGTTGGCATTCATTAACAAAAAAGCAAATAAAAAAAGAGATGTATTTTACAAGTATGAAACTGACAATAATTATTTTCTTCATGCATCCTTTTCTATATGTGAATGCAGGAACCCAGCAAACGCTAAAAGTTTCAAAGAATTCAATAACAAACACATTTGTGGATGTTCAGTCCATGCAACACAAAGGCTGGACTAGCTGTAGATTGCTATAAAACCTTAGTCAAATCAGAAACCAGAAAATACTTTATTGCAATAACCGAATCATCTCAGCTTCTGAGATAAAATATTAGCAAAGGCAGTGAATAAAAGAATTTGACAGCTCTGCTGTTTTGGAAAATGGCCAATGGAGAGAGCATTTTAACTTAAGACATCTGAGCTGTGAATATATTTTCTCTAGCAGCCTACATGTATCCTTACATTCCAGAACATTTTCTGAATACTAATATTACAATGCATAAGCCAAGCAAATGCAAATATCTTATGAATAGCATCTGCTATTAAGAAGTTACAAACAATGTTAACAGCAAAAAGTCTTTGTTAAAATGGTAGCAGTCAGTGCATCTATAATCTTTGCATC
Organism: Protopterus annectens; assembly: GCF_019279795.1. Classification (NCBI taxonomy): domain Eukaryota; kingdom Metazoa; phylum Chordata; order Ceratodontiformes; family Protopteridae; genus Protopterus; species Protopterus annectens. The sequence goes on along the minus strand of NC_056738.1, from coordinate 150,028,616 downwards.
AGTGAGGTAATGAATTATAATGCACACAAACACAGGATGATATTTTTGATTAATGTTTTTTAGATGTTCATATCTTGGTAACAGTACCACTTAGCCATATAGTATCAGGACACTTTTGTAAGCCAGATGTGAGTTTCACATGACAAGAAAGCCTTTCTGTTTCACATGACAAGAAAGCCTTTCTGAGTGCTTGTTTAATGGAGATAATAACATAAATACAAAAAGTTGTATAATTAGAAATATGAATAAAACTGAATATAGAACTTACAGTACAAATATCAATGACAATTTTCATCAACATCGTCTAAAATTACGCATGATGTACCAGCCCTTTACATAGGAGATTATGTTAGAAAGTCAGCCTAAATAAACTAGGTGACATTTTTACCTGATGAAACACGTGGTTTGGTGGCAAAAGCATACAAATGTGCTGCTTCTGTGATAGAATTATGATTTGGCTCCAATTTGCCATTTTTAATTGTCACTGACTACAGGTAGGCACAAGGAGAGAAACATCTGACTCAAAAAGTATAACAGACTGGGAGAAATGGAATGTCAGTGTTTAGTGTGACTCAGCAGAATTGTTTCCTAGCCTACTGCACACCCTGTCCAGCAGAGCCAGACAGGCAGTTCCTTTCAGTGCTGAAATGCTATATACGTACCTAGAATGCCACTAGCATCAAGAGAAGTTTGTTAGCGGATATCTTTAAGAGTGCTGCTATAGTTTGTATCCACACAAACTAGAATATTGTATACATTTAACTAAGCTTTTTAAGCTGTAACTTGCCAGTGTTCTTAACTTTTTACCTCCAGACATGATGGCTGTATTTGGTCCCTCTCCAATATGTCACCCGGTGTTTACATGGTACAGTCAACAGAGCCTCAAACAGATGTGTGGGTGGTTTGTTGCCATATTTTGATATGTTTGCCCATTCATAGCTTCTGCTATCCTCATATGTAGTCAATGCTACAGCAGCTGCTGCTGGAGTACCACACACTAGGCTAATGGTTCCTTTGTACAAGGAGTGTACCGGATGGCTTAGTTTTAGGGGTCATTTTGGTATTATTAGTTGAATGCCAGTTGGCCTACTACAAGTGCTTGCTTGCTGTAAGTAGCTTGTGACACATTTCCTTGCTGGTTCTTACCCTAACTGGCAAGTGCCCTAACTCCCACCAGCCTGACTGATCCTAGTAAATTATCTGTCCCTTCTACCACCTGCCCCTACTTAACTACATAGACCTACAAGAACCCTTACTGTATCCCTAAAACTTTCCAGCTGGTTCTCGACCCCAACCATAGCAAGTCCCTGATACCAGGCTATACCTAAATCTTTACTTCCCCCTCCCTTAAGTTCCCATTTGCTCCCTGAGGGTTAAACAGTACTTTCGCTCACTAACCTTAAACTTCATTCCCAGTTTCTAAACTTAAAACCTGCTTACAGCTCTCTAAACCTAAAATTATGATCCCTCCATAACCCTAAAACTCCTCTTTCACTCTTGAATTCTAAAACTCCCTTCCTGTTCCCTAAACCCCAAACCCTCCAATTGTTCCCTAACCTTAATCTCCCCTCCTGTTGCCTATGTTCCCATTCCCATTCCCTAAATTTAAAGTATCCCTCTCAAACATTGCCTAAAACCCCAGCCTGTACTGCCATCCCCAAGGCCACTGCACTACCCTTGCCTAAACTTGAATACTGTGTTCAAGCAAGATTCTTCAGGTCTGCTCTCTCCCCATGGCTGCCATACCTGGTATGAACACAGTACTCAAGTCTGAGCATGAGCAGACCACCATGGGAGCTGCCAGTCACCTGAGTCCCTAGCTGCAAGGTAGTGGAATTTGAGAATCTAAGGCTCAGGTGGCTGTCATACAGCCAATGTCAACTCTTTAGTCTCTCTCTCTCTCTCTCTCTGTTCAGTGATGGTGACATCAAATTTGGTTTGCTGAGACATTTTCAGAGGAGTCATTGAGAATTTCAAAGAACAGGTGATTGGATGTCATGTATTCAAGCCAGGCTTTGCGTTGTTGAGTCACACAATATTGAAAGTGTATCTAATTCAGCTATGTTCTTATTACACTAATTACAGAGGTCAGCAGCTTAGCTCTTACAGTCACTTTACTCCTACCTTCAGACAATGGTAATCTCAGTTAGAATAATAAGGAATGTGGGTATTGTGGCATAACCCCCACGTGAAGAGGCAGAGGGGCAAAATCTCCCATGTTAAGACCCTAAAATGTAGGTAGGTATGTTATGTGACTGCCATTTACTTCAGCTTTGCACAACATAACTAAGCTGGCCATTAGAGTCTGGGGGTTTAGATATGAGGCGCAGGCAGCTGTGTTTTAGAAACCCAGACATTGACATCCCACAGTTTATTCAATTTTCAGATTTTACTGTTTCCTTTTTTCCATCTTTCTTTGAGTTTTCCAGGAGTATCACATTTTAAGACAGTTGCCATAAAGCTGCCCTTTCTGATAACTTGACTACTGTTGTTTAAATCTGCCCTTGAACCTAAATTTAAGTCAAAGCTACTAGCAGTTAATAAGTCATATATGGGACCCAATTTCAAAAGACTTGCTTTTGGTGTGAATGACTTACTCTTCAGTAAGGCTGCCATGATTACTCCTGTGTAGGTTTGCCTTATGGATTGGCCTTATACCTGAGTAAGTCACTTCCATCTATAGCAAGTCTTTTGGAGTCTGCCCCATAATGTCTTATTGTTGTTTACTTTGGCTGTTTTTGACACTACATGCTTTGTTTGACTCTATGCATTTATGTTTCAACAGGGAGTCCTTCAGGTCATGCAATGGGGTCTTCCTGTGTCTGGTATGTCATGATTACATCAGTTCTCAGCTACACATGGCCTCAAAAAATGAAACATTCGAGTATGTTTCACTGGTAAGTTAGTAGCAGCTGTTGGATAGCTGTGAAGCCTGCAGATTTAGTCCTTGTATGATATTTTCTGTTCATGTTTTATTGGAATGTTGCCTAAGGAATAACGACTGCTAAAGCAGCTGTCACTTGTTTGGAATTTACTTCCTTTTGGGAGTTGCTGATATAAAGAAGTAAATAACTAACAAGCAATTCATTTTCATTAGAAGTTTTAAGATCTGGACTATTTGTTCTATTTTTGTAACTTGGTAACCATAACTAGAAAAAATAAAACTGGCTATTTTCTTATGCATACTCTCTGGAAGAACTCCTCTCTCTGGAGGATGTTGACATCTGTGCAGTCACAGAAACTTGGTCCAGGGCCTCAGAGAGTATCCTAGCCTTGAAAGGCTACAATGCCTTCCATACTTTCAGAAGACGAAATGAATGTGTAGGAACCAAAGGAGGAGGAGTATCTATCTTCATCAAAGATACATACACCTCTAGACTGGTTAGTCAGGAAAACTCCATGGAGTTACTCCAAGTTCAACTAATTGTGGGCACGATCCCCCCCTTTAAGTCATCATTAGCTATAGGCCCCCTTTAATGAACCAAGATACCCATGCTGGTTATTTGGACCTACATGAGTCAATCAAAGTATAACCAAACACTCTAATCATGTCCGACTTTAACTATCCCTCCATTGACTGTGAAACATATATGGGTACCAACATGCTCACACAAAGGTTCCTGGACTTTGTTAACACTAATGCCCTGGAACAAATAATGTGCAACTCCACAAGGGGCTCAAATATTCGTGAACTGGTCCTCACCAACATGGGTGACCATTGTACCACCACAAGTATAGGACCCTCACTGATTAAATCTGGTCACAAATCAGTCACATTTGAAGTAGCTATAATACTGGAACCCCTCTTAGATGAAATCATGCTGAAACTTTTTTACCAAAGCTAATTATACCCTCCTAATGGATGGCATACAAAATTTTCAAGCTTCTATTCCCACAGATGGCATTGACAACTATACTAAGATATACACAAATGCCCTGTACAAATACTTACACAAACGTATTGACACAGCTGTAACTGATAGGAAAAAAACAAGATCCTCAAGAAAAAAGAAGCCTCCCTGGTGGACATCTACTGTTAATAACTTATACAACAAGAGGAAGAAGTTGCTGTCTAAGAATAAAAAATAGAGGTCCCAACACTTGAAGAACACCCTCCTCTACTTGAACAAACAAGACAACTTGTAAAATCTTCTAAGGGCAACTTCAAAAAAAAATTAGCTACCATAGCTGAGGCCATAAGGTATTCTTCAGCTATATCTGTAGCCTAAAAGGTAGGACCCAGCATGTGCTGAACCAGCTGTGGATGGCATCACACACACTGATCCTGTGAAAATAGCTAACCTATTAGCCAACAGATTTGGTGAAAATTTCACCACCCTGTCCCTTCCAAACATTCCACAAAGCATTCCTCTACATCTCCCCTACCTTGCATTTCCAAATAGCGAATCATTAATGCTCTCTCCAAGACTGGATGGCACCCCAGGTTGCATTTTAAATGGTCTGAAACATGAGCTAGCAACTCCATTAGGTACTCTCTTCTACCACAGCCTGAGTACGGGTTTTGTCCCTGCTAAATGGAAAACAGCAATCGTCATCCCCCTTCATAAGAGGGGTACATCAGCAGACCCTGGGTACTACATCCCCAGAAGCTTAACCAGTCTTGTTTGTAAGGCCATGGAACTAATTATCATGGACCTCATAAATAAGGATATAGGTGATCTCCAAACCCTTGCTCTGGCACAGTTTGCTTTTGTCAAAGACAGGTCATGTCTGTTAAACCTGGTGGACTTCTTCAAAAATGTCACCAGAGCCATAGATGAATGGAAGTCTGTGCATGCAGCCTACCTTGACTTAGCAAATGCCTTTGACACAATCTCACATTCGGGCATCATTGATAAACTCTCCCAGTTGAATATCAACTCTTATGTCATCAGGTGGGTTGTTAACTGGGTCACCAACAGATCACACTCAGTAAAAGTTGGGGACTTTACCTCAACCAGCAGACCTGTCACCAGAGGGGTTCTACAGGGGTCAGTGTTTGGTCCCCTGTTGTTGGGAATATACTTCTCAGAAGTTCAGGCCAAAAGAGAGGGGCTGTGGCTGACTAAGTTTGCTGATGACTACAAATTAGATGCAATCATTGAATCCCAAAACAATGTCAGTATACTTCAAGAGGGACTTACACAAACCAGTGATTGGTGCCAAAGCCATGGACTCAAACTTAGTGATAAAAAATGCATTATTATCACTTTCGGTAAAAATTATATCCATGCAGACTATCATATAAATAATAATGCACTAAGTAACAGATCAGTAGTGAGAGAACTGGAAACAGAAGTTGGCTGTAGCATAAACTTTGACTACCATGCATCTGCTGTGGTAAGGAAGGCATTCCATGTCGCACACCTTATTAGCAAAGGCATTGCCTCAAGAGCAAAAGAAGTCATAAAACCCCTCTACTCGATCTTTCTCAGGCCAATAATTGAGTACCTTGCCAGGCATCTGCAACAACTTGAGAGACCTCAGAGATTCCTAACCAAGAAAATTCAGGGTCTCCAGCACGTCATACATTAGCAGACTGAAGTTACTGTACTCAGTAGCATACAAACTACTTAGAGGAGACTTGTGACTGGCCTACAGAGCAGTTTCAGCTCCAAACCTAATGGAAATGCTGCACATCCGCAAGTCAAATGGGACAGGGGTCACCCACTCCAGGGACCTTAACCTGGCCTGTGACATAAATAGGACCTGCTGGAGAGACAGATATGTCTCTCAGCAGTTGCCACTCCTCTGAAATAGGCTACCAATTCACATCAAACAAAACCCCTCTATAACCCTGTTTAAGTGTTGCCTGGATGACTGGATGGCAAACTGTAAATTCCTGCCAGGGATTTCACCTATGACCCTCCTAGATATGGGCAGTCCTTGCTAACTAAGATCTCAAGTTTAGGCAAGATCCTTTATATTGGCTTTCTCTAGTATTACATTGGGTACACACAGCTGGGCTTATAAAGACCTTTGGGTTAATAGCCCAGTAACCACCTATGGACATTCTGTATTAGATATCTGACCATATGAATAATTTGTTTTACCTGTGTTTGCCTTCAATCCTGCATTCTGTACAATTTTCCTTTCACTCTTATTTTATGAACTCAACAATCAGGGCAGTCTCTGTGGGTTAAACTTGAAATTATAGCAACTCTAGTGAACATATACATTAACATTCTGAATCAAATTTATTATTGTGCACTTTTTACTTCAAACAAAACACAGCTTGTCTAGCAGTTTAGTGCAGACAATTAAGCTAATTAGCTCCTAACAAAGAGTTTCTTCTGGTAGACCTGGGCTTATTGCTCTTGAAATTAAATATTTGTGCCTATTGTTTTCACATGGTTTAGATAGATAGATAGATAGATAGATAGATAGATAGATAGATAGATAGATAGATAGACAGACAGATAGACAGACAGATAGATAGATAGATAGATAGATAGATAGATAGATAGATAGATAGATAGATAGATAGATAGATAGATAGATAGTTATGTAAATACTTTGCTATGTTAACATACCTATATAATAAAAAATAAATTTGAACGGTTGAAGGACTGGATGCAACTTACTTTTACAGTTGTTAGTAAGAAGTTGTTAGAAATATTAATCAAAGTATTGAAGTCCTCTTTCAGGTTATTACTTTTGAGGTCTGTGTAGATGCTAAAAAGACAGCAAGAAGACATTTGAATGGAAAGTCCCCCTGTTTTCAGTATTCATTTGCAGCTGCATCTACTTTGTATATTCTGCTACAGTAACATGGATGTAGACAAGACAGAAAACACACCGGCATGAGGGTAGAACACAGTGATACAGGAAAAACAGATTGTAGATAAGCATGATTGCACAAATCCAAATATTATATCTGACAAAGTTACTTTACAACAAATGATGTTACTATCATATAAACTTATATATACATGCTTACTGTTGTATATTTGCCCATGATACATTCCACATTGTACATTTTACAGAAAAATGAAAAAGGCCAGTACCTCTGTTGAACTTTATCTCTTGCTAAAATCCAAATGTGTGCTCAGAAGAAGACACACACATAGTACACCTGCACTTTAGGCACATACATGGTGCTTTCTCCCCACTTACAGTACATTTAGTCTCAGAAAGATATATCTATCTATTAGTTAAATATGTTAAATGCACTTTTAAATTAGCAATAGGCACCAGGCTTCATTTTACTGGAGCTATATACCTCTTTTGAATCACATCTGTAAGCATACAAGAGTCATCAGTATTAGTGTCATGCAAAGCAATGTTAGTTGAAATGTAATGACCATTTATAATATCATGATATACTTGCTTATTCCTGAGAATTTAGAATATGCAACTATCTTTGCTCATATATTTAATGTCTCTTAGTTTTTTTTCCCAAAGAGTGGCATCACTGCAATTTTTCAGCACTTTTCTAGCAGTTAGGGTAGCCTTCTTGTAATTTCTCAGGGCTCCTCGCAAATTCTCAGGGCTACATTCATAGGTTCATAGGTAGGTACTAGGCTATCTACCCGAGGGCATTTATAAGCCTAGCCAGAGTGTGTCGGCTTTCGCCACCCCATTGATTAATTAACTGATCCTCTGTCAAGCAGAGCCAATGAAGTGATCCCAGGAGTGTATTTTCTGTTACCCATCCACTCGTCAAGGTTTCTCTTGAAAAGTGTTAGTGAAGGGCTCTGCCTGATGTAATTTGGAATTTTGTTCTGAAGCATGGGGAGTCTCTGTGACAGGAATCTATCCCTCCAGCATGTTCTATTTATTGTTGTGGTGAGGTTTAGCTCACTAGAGCACGTGGCTCACAGTGACTTGGATTTCTTTAGGTGGAGCATGTCCATCAATTCTGAGTTGGACATGGCTTTGTAAGTCTAGCAGAGATCACCTCTGAGTAAGCGATATGCCACTGAGTACAGCCAAAGTTGTTTCAGTCAGTCTGCATAGGACATATGTTTGAGGCCAGTAATCCTCTTGGTGAGGTACGTTTGTGGTCTTTCCAGCTGTTGGAAGTGTCTTGTGAGGTACATCCCAAATGGGGCATTGTACTCTATGATGGGTCCAATGAGTGACAAGTAGAGGGGCACTATAACCTCTTTATTTCTAGATGTGAACCCTTTAGTAATTAGATGGGCCACATAGAAGGATTTCCTAACTACTTTGGCAATATGATTGTCAAAGGAGATATTACTATCTACCTGTGTCCCCAGATTTCTTATTACCTCTTCTCTATTAAGGGGGCTGCCACCTATGTGGTAATTTGTGGGTGTTTTGTTTTTCCCAAATGGGATAACTATGCATTTTTTGGCATTTAGCTTTAGGCCATGACTTTGACACCAGGTGTCCGTCTCAGTAAGGCCCTTTTGGAGGATTTCCATGTCAGCCAGAGAGTCAGTTATGGCTCCCAGTTTGCAGTCATCGGCGAACTTGGTTAGCCATAGTCCTCCTGTGTTTGCCTGTACTTCTGAGAAGTATATGCCGAACAGTAGGGGTCCCAGGACTGAGGCTTGCAGGACACCACTTGTGACTGGTTTAGAGTCGGACCTGGAGCCTGCTATTTTTACCGTGTGAGTTCTGTCTGTAAGCCAGTTGGCAACCCATCTCATGACATAGGGGTTTATGTTCAGGCTGGTGAGTTTTTCTGTTATACCCGAGTGGGGAATGGTGTCAAAAGCCTTGGCGAGGTCAAGGTAGGCTGTGTAAACCACCTTTCCCTCATCTATGGCCTTGGTGACTGTCTCGAAGAAGTCAACCAGGTTTAGTAGGCATGATCTGCTCTCAACAAAGCCAAACTGGGTTGGGTCATGTGTTTGGAGGATCCCAATGTCTTTGTTAATGAGTTCCATGATGATATGCTCCATAGCCTTGCAGACCAGGCTAGTCAGGCTTATGGGGCGATAGTTACCAGGGTCAGTTGTAGCCCCTCCTTTGTGGAGAGGAATAACCGTTGCTGTGCACAATTCTATGGGCACGTAGCCTGTGGAGAGGCTGAGGTTAAACAGCGTGTTTAGGTGGTGGGTTAGTTCATTCTGTAGTTTGTGCAAGACGCAGTCTGGGACACCATCTGGTCCCATCGACGCTGTGTTTTTGGCTTTTGAAAGGGCTGTTTTCACCTGTGCATCTGTGATTTTTGGGACACTACACTTTTTCCGGTATTGTTGTGGGCCCTTTTGGAGGTGAGAGGGGGGTGAAGTTTGCACTGAATCTGTCTACCAGGATGTTGGCAATATCAGTAGGTTCAGTATATTTTGTGCTATTTTGCACTAGTTCAGTGCATATCTGCGAGTTGCCACTTAGATTCTTAACATAGCTAAAGAAGGCTTTATAGTTATCTTTTGAATCCTTGGCTATTTTTCTTTTGAAGTTAGCCTTGGATGATTTCACGAGGGACCTTAGTTTCTTACTGATACTGATCAGAGATATCTTTCCTTTTTGGGATTTGCTTTTTTTCTGAACTAGTTTCTCCTTCTATTGTATAGCCTGTTTATTGCAGGGGTCCACCAAACTGGTTTCCTTTTCTTAGAGGAGTGAGTCTTGGTTTTGCTAGGGATGGCATGATCCATGCATCCTTGGAGGTGCTCATAGAGTGCATTTGTAAAGGTTTCTGCATCTTGGGCAGTGTTATCCTTTAGCGTGGGGGCTGTGAAACTTACCACCTCTGTCTTAAGTAAGGTGAAGTTTGCTTTAGAACATTTTTTTACTGTGGTTTCCTTAGTTGGGGGTGGTGGTGGGGTGTGGACATCCAGAGTGATTAGTTTATGGTCTGATCTAACCAGTGACGGGTTGACCTCCGGTGTGGAACACCTGTCGCCCATGTTGGTGATGACCAGGTCCAATATGTTTTCACCTCTGGTAGGGGACTTTACCAGCTGATCCAGGGCATTTGAGTTGATGAATTCCAGGAAGTGCTAGCCCTGGGAATTTGTACTCGAGTAGATTTCCCAGTGAATGGTAGGGTAATTGAAATTGCCCAATATCAGGGTGTTCAGTAGGACCTTCATGTTTTCCAGTGTCTCCAGAAAGGTGGAGTAGTGGTCCTGGGTCATGGAGGTTGATCTGTAGCAGGCCACAATTTGCATTGCAGATTTGCCCGATGTTAGTTGCACATGGATGATCTCAGAGGTATCATGCTGTACCACTAATCTGGAGGTGTAGGTATCCTTGATGAATATGGATACACCCCGTCCTTTTGTGTTTCGGTCCGTGTTCTGTGGCCGAAACATGTGGTATGAGTTGTAGCCCGGTAGTGCTGGGGTGCTCTCTGGAGCCTTGAACCAGGTTTCAGTTACTGCACAGATGTCGACGTTCTCCATACTGAGGAGTGCTTTGAGCGCGTGCATTTTGAGATTTAAATGCCTGGCATTGAGTAGCATAACCCTCAGTTTTTTGTTAATTGTGCTGTTTACGGAGGTGGGTTTGACTTTTGAGCCTTGCCTAAAAAAGGCACTATGGGGGCAGCAAGAGCCTTGGCCAGTATTCGAAAGCCTAGGGGTGACAGGTGCAAGCTGTCTCTTGCAAAGCAACGTGGCTTGTCGAGCATGTCATCCCAGGCTGACAGACACTGGATCCCCTTTGAATGACACCAGAAGCTTTCTTTATACTGAGGTATCATTCTTGGTAAGGGCAAGATGCTCCTCATGGTCAGGGTCATACTAGCCTGGGCTGCATGATCAGAGAACTCTTCCATGTCTCTTTTCATGTAGTCCAGGTGTAACAACTACCATAGATTGTCATATGAAAACTCTTGTAAGGGCCTTCATTTCTCACACATGAGCTGTTTGATAATGCAGATAATCATTGTACCCTGGTCTTTGTTGTGTTCACCCACAAAATTGTGATCCTTATGAACTCTGGTTCCAGACTTTCTTCCTTCTGGGGTGAGTACTGTGGTTCATGAACAGGGACATCCGTCTGTCTCTCTCTGGTGAAGCACACATTGGTGTAACTATCATTCATTGGTAATGCACAGAACCCTGGGGGACTCCTTTGGTAAATGGTATCTGTACAGGTAACTTCCCCTATTTTGATTACTTGCATCCTATCTGTGAGACAGTTGACAACCCATCAGGTGACATGGGGGCTTATTTCTAGTTTAGTTTGGTTTTCTGTTATTCCTGAGTTGGGAATTGTGTCAAAAGCTTTGGCCATGTTGAAGTATGTGGTACGTACTGTTTTGCTTCCATCCATTGCTTTGGTGACCCTTTTCAAAAAAAACAGCAGACTGAGTAAGCATGATCTTCCCTTGATGAACCCTAACTGAGATGGGTCCAGTGTTTGGAGGTTCCCTATGTCCTGACTAATTAACTCCATAATTCTTTCCATTGCTTTACATATATGGCTGGTCAGACTTATGGGCCTATAATTGTTTGGTCTGTGGAGGGCCCTCCTTTATACAGGAAAATGACTGCAGCCATTCTTCATTTGCTTAGTACAAAACCTGTACGGAGGCTGATACTGAACAGTGTTGTTAGGGGTGTGGAAAATCATGCCTTATGCTACTTAAGATGCATCCAGAGATATTGTTAGGATCCATCAGTGTAGTAGTTTTAGATTTTGATTGTACTTTTAGGACTTGTACTTGTATGATAGCTGGAGGAAAACCAGTTTCAAGTATATCTTGAAAGACAGGTAGAGGTGAGAGGGGGTAAAGTTAGAGTTAATTTTATTGGCCAGGAGGTTTGCTATATCTTCAGCCTTAGTGTAGGTAGCATCATTCACAATTAGCTCAGCACATTCTTGCATTGTGCTTTTGAAATTACAAAAATAACTAAAAATGCCTTGTGATTGTCTTTGGCATGGGTAGCTATTTCAGCCTCAGACTTGACTTTGGTGGATTTTATTAAGCTTCTGAGTTCCTTGTTATTTCAGTGATAAGGGCTCTAACATTCTGTCAATTCTTCAAAATTATTTTCCTTTCATTATGAAGCGTGGTGATGTGAAGTTCCAGTATTTGGATTTGTTTCTGGGGTTTGCACTGCTCTTGTTCCTGTGGGGTACATCTGCATTTATGTGGTGGTGTACTTTTCAGCAAATTCAGCTTGGAAATGTATTACTTAGAAAAAGGTAGTTTGTCTTAAAGAAGTTTCTAAAAGTACCTTTGGTGAAGGGGATCACGAGTTTCATTTCTATTTCAAATGAGACAGCTTTATGGTCAGACCTAACAAGTGATGAAGATATGCAAGGGATGGTGCATGATGCTCCCATATTAGTAAGGACAGGATCCAAGATGTTATTCCCCCCAGTGGGTACTCAGACTTATTACTCCAGGGCATTTGTATTGACAAAGTCTAGTAATCTCTGTGCTTGTGCGCTAGTGATGTTGTAGGTTTCCCAAAATATAGTTGGATAGTTTAGATCACCTAGGAAAATGGTACTCGGTTTAATACTGAGTGATTTTAGTTCCTGTAGATAGGGTCTATTTTATATGTTCGAACGCTTAAATGTTCGAATCACTAAAGATCGAACTTTAGTGATCGAACAATTAAATGTTCGAATATATTAAAAAATTAAAAAAAAAAACTAAACAAAAAAAGTAAAACTAAAGGGTGTAAGCAGGGGGGCAAGCCCCCCTGCACCCCCCCCCATGTGGGGGGCAACCAAACGGTACTTAAATATACCAACTCCAACATCGAGCTACAGTGTAGGAAATGGGAAATGTTCCATTTCCGCACTGTAGCACACTGAAGTGCGATTTCGGAGTTGGTATATTTAAGTATTGGGGTGTGTGGGGGGCACAGCCCCCACGTGGGGAGTGCAGGGGTGCTTGCCCCCTTCTTAAACCCATTACTTTTAGTTTTTTCTTTTAAATATTAATTTTTAATATATTCGAACATTAAAATGTTTGATCGCAAAAGTTCGATCTTTAGTGATTCGAAAATTTAAGCATTCGAATATATAAAATAGACCCTTGTAGACAGGCAATGTGGCTTTCATTTGTCTTAGAGGGAGTTTTATAATCTGTCACGTCTAACAACTCTGTGATCCAAATCAACATTGTTTTTTTTTTCAGTGCCACATCATCACATGTAACTTCTTGGCAAAGATCCAATTTTCATCATGCCCCATGTGGACTGTTTCTAGTAACAGTGATTACAGTTTATCAGGAATGGCCACCCTGGATCCATACAGTAATATGATTTACCATAGAAACAGTTGCTCCTTTCATGCTGCAAAATATGTGTGTAATCCATTTTTACTCTTTAACTGTTCTTTTAGTGTCATGTCATATAGCTTGAGCATAGGATCATTTCTGAGTCTGTCAGCAAAACTAATTCTATATATTTTATCTCAGATCTAAAGTACAGTGCAGGCTCTGTTTATACTGTAAATTCAAAGCTGAAAAAATAAGTAAAGATACATTAATGCTCACTTTTTGATGCATTTGCAGGTTGAGGTGCTTATCCTTTTGGTAGTAGTAAGTTAGGTTTGATTGGAGCATGTGGGGTGTGTGTGTATGTGTGTGTGTGTGTGTGTGTGTGTGTGTGTGTGTGTGTGTGTGTGTGTGTGTGTGTGTGTGTGTGTGTGTGTGTAAGGAATGAGGGCCAATAATCCACTAAAGTTGCCATGAGAATTATTAGTAGCTTAGTCTCACCTTAATTAGAATTTTTTTTGGATTGGTCCTGTTGTGCTTAGTGCATACAGTGGGAAAGCAGAGACATTTTGTATCCTTACCTATTACAAAGTAAACAACATATTTAACTTTCATGAACATTAAAATTATAAAGAGAATGGTTAAAGCAGTCTGTCTAGTCTAAATTTATATATTTGTGTAGAACTATTTTAAATAATTTCTAAACAGTTTGAAAATTAGTTGAGACATTTCAAACATTCTTAAAACAGTATTCTTAAAGATGTGACTGCTAAAACATTTCATCTTAATCGTGTTTTTTTTTATAGAGAATTAAAAAACAAATTCTTTCACCAGTTGGCTTCATCAGATCAAAGTAGTAAATTTCTTTTAGGAGCGGTATTCTTGGAAATGGAATGTTAGTGAAAGTCTAAACTGATACTAATGGCAAAAAAGATTATGAGCAGCCAAATATTAATATTAAAAACTTGAACTGAGTAAACATAAATTCTACATGAAGAAAAAAAGATATTGATAAAGGATTAACAAATTATAGAGGAACACAAACTGTTTCATGAGAGAGAGTTAGAGAAATTCATATCTGAAACTGACCCCTACACCCCTTGCATATGTAAAAGAAAATCACTATTGCAATTAGTATCATGTGTGCCTTAATTTAAAATTCTATTTCAAACTTATAAAAATGATATAATTAGAAAGCCCTCATTCAGTCAGTTGGGAATAAAGTACCTGGGATAAATGAATTAAAAGGTGTAGTTTTTCTCATGGTGGGAATGTGAATGGGCTGTGTGTTTGGAGACCTCTGTTTAGAATTTTGTATTTTCAAACAAAGACAAGATGCAAGCAATTGTAAGAAAGCAGTTAAATAATTCACAGTGGGTGTAATGAAATACCAGTTGCTGGTTATCCTTATATTTGAGCCCTTCCCTACTCTGGTCCTTTTTGTTTGCAAGTCTTTTTTTGTTAATCGTTATTAGTATTTTTAGTAGTAGTAGTAATAGTATAGCAGTAGCAGTGGTATTTTGTAGCAATAGTTTTTGTTGTTATTGCTATGCAGTATCATGAGAGTATCAGCAAATTGTGAATGCTCATAAGAGCGAACACATATAAAGTGATCATTTTACTTTGAACTGTAAAATGATGAAACATCAAAAAATGAAAACTATTTTTGCAGGGATGAAGCCCCCTGCACTCCTCACATCCCTGCTAATTATATATACTAACTTTGAGACTGCACAACAGTGGGATAAGGGAAAATTCCCTTACCCACTGCAATTCAATCCAGTGCAAAAGGATGCCAGCAGAAACTCCACTCCATTTAGCAGAATGTTCACTCATATGAGTAGTAAAAGTATTACCTCATGTCAGTGTTCACTCTTGTCAGCTACAACCAGTATCATATTTGTTTATTTTTTAACTATTTTTATTCAATCCATTACATAAAGTGCATAGTTCTGACCTTCCCTTAAACCTCACTCATCATCTTGAACATTATTCTGTATATATTGTTCCCATAAATTTCCTTTATTTCTATGAATCTTGCTACCTCTCTTCCATTTTCTAGTAATGTTGTTAGTGTTTCCTTCTTCTCCAAAAACTTTATTTATTCATATGTGTTAATTTTGGCATCAGCTTTGCCATTTGCTTAGTAGGTATATACATGAACACTTTATAGTCATGGTTTAAAATTGAAATGGGGTGGACCTGAATGTTCTTTACTCTCTCTTTGAGTAAAACAACCACTAAAACATTTTTCAAATATGTTAGTACTTCTACCCTTTTAAAATATTGTTAAACATAAACTTCAAGATCATTATCACTTTCTTCCCTCTTAACTTCCAAACTTTCTAAGGGACTTCCTTTTAGACTGACTATACATCACCTTTTATCTTATCTCTTCATATCTTAGCTATTAATTTTTGAGGCCCATTTTCCCCTTAAGATTGGCATAATTAAGTATTACATAAGTATCTCCATCTGTGCTTTTTCTCGCTTCCCCATTTACCTGCTGTAGTCAAACTTTCATAATTTCTGAAATATCTGTAATTCCTCTATAGAATATCTGGTTATTTTTCTCCTCATAGGCTACCTCTTCTTGGCTACTGGGTTAAAATTTCTGCACGCTACAGTTGCTATCAAAAATAGTTGCTTAATGTCAATCTTTCAAAACTCATGTATATTATCCAAATGCTCCTATATTTTCATTTCACCTCTCTACAATGTCTCCTGTTCTTGGTCTGTGAGATTCATCTTCTTCTACAATACTTCAATCTTTGTCAAGCCCGCTAAATTATTCATATTACTTATTTCCTATGACTTTTTCTCTCATATTTCTAACATCCTTTACACTGCATTTTAACTTTTTTTCTAGCTATCCCTTCTGAAGTAATTTCAGTCTGTTTAATTTCTCTCAAGTCATTTTTATTGCCTATTCATTATTGAATTACTCTGTTTTTAAAAGATGAGCATATCTCTTAACTGTCCAGATTTTCACAGAATGTCCAGATTTTTGCCTCATATTTTTGGCTTGTTCTTCATAAAATGTATGATATTCTGACAAATTGCTGAAAATTGAAGCTACTAAATAATGACATACATGTGAGTTTCAAACTTTATATTCTTCAAAAAATGCATGATAAGAAATCCTGTTAGTCTTAGCAACTCTCTAAGTTTCTAAGATCAGTATTTAGATCTGAGCCTAATTTTTGGGCCTTTGTCCTCCTATTATTTTAGGCTTCATCCAGATTTCTAGTGTTATGATTTTGAGAGTTATAGAGATGAGTAGGAAATCACTAGTGTTTCATTTTACATCAATAGCCTGCATCCTTACTATAGTTTTTATTGGTATATGATCTGATATATTTATTAGATGAGTTTCAAAGTTTTCAATTAAATGCACATACTCCTCTGAACTATAATGTATATCCAGTATAGCCCACTTATTGTATCTTGAGCTAGAATATGCAAATTTTGTTTGAGTTCCTGATATTGAGTTCACCGTTTCACATCTTCCATACCAAATATTCTCATATGCTTCTTCAGAAATCTACCCTGTTTTGTTACATGTTCTCTTCTAGGTCCCCTTGATGCATCCTCTATATTGCAAATCAAATTCCAGTCCCCTCCCATAAAGCACATTTTGTGGTAAAAGGTTATTTCTCCAATTGTCTCCTAAACTTCATATTAGTTTTAAGTGGAATATAAATACATGTCAGCCTAATCCTCATCTTCTACCAATAACCTCTTAGTACTATTAGAAATCTGCCATTGTTGTCTTTTTTCCTCTTTTCTAAGTATTGTAACACCTCTTGCAATCACCGGTATGAATTTCCTTTTCCTTTGACCTTGATATTTTCCTGAATGTCCACCCTGAAATATTCTTTGCCATACTCATATGCTGTTTATCTTATGTAACACTGCTATTTGTGCCCTACTTTTTTATATAATTTAGCACTCTGTTTTTCTCTACCTATAAGTCCATTTACCTTCCATGTTAATATTGACTTTAACAGAGCAGCCTTTGTTTTAAGAAATATTGCTCCTACCTATTATATATGATGGTTCTTTTGAATATATATTATGATCTTGTAGTCTACATGTACACTCTAACATTAGAACATTTGGCAGATTGATCAAGTAAGTAGCTGCTTCTTATACTCTGTATTTGAATCCATTCCACACTTCCCCAGACTTTTTCCTTTAATAAAAAACATACATTTGCAAATCCACCATCCACCTTTAACTTACAGCAAGCACATAAACCTATTGATACTTTCTAAAGTGAAGTTTACCCCTCTAAATAGGACCAGTTTCCCCAAACTGAGGGTTGTACTCAAAGACATTACCTATTTTAAATATAAAGTTAACCATGCTGAAGCAAATGTTAGAACTTGTGTTCCCACATCCACTGATTACTATCTGTTCTTATCCTATTTCTATTCCTCTCATAGATGTGAAATACAACTTTAATGCTTTCATTAACATTAACTTTTAACATTAAAAAATGCACTAACCACTGTTAAATAAATTAAATTGGGCACAGTTATATTCAGTGCATAAAGTTACTTGTATAACTTATTTATTTCTCACAGTATCATACAATTTTCACTAAACTGATTGCTAATTTACCTTTAAAAGTTAATTACATTGTCTCTTGTAGATTTTGCTCAGCATACACTGTTCAGATGTCTCATGATTAGTTGCTAACACTTATAGGCTGCTTGTCTTCATGTAAAATAATTTGATAATAGAAAAAAGTTAGAAGCTTAGTAAAAAAAAAAAATCCTTGTAGATTTTACTCAGAACACACTATTCAGACCCCTTCTGACCAATGGTTTGCCTCTGTAGGCTCCCTGTATCCAACAAATAGTGTGTGTCAATGGGAAAAACAGCTAGTAACTTTGCAAATGCAAAAAAGAACTGCCATGTTTTATGCTTTCCATCATTTCTTTTGCTTTTCAAGCCTGTTTATTTAAAAGAAAAAAACATGGTCTATAATTTAAACCAAGGGCGTTTGTCTAGACATTTGTCTCTATGAAAAACAGGGGAAATTATTATATTTTAGTTATACAGACATTATGATTAATATACATCTGCACTTCCCAGAAGCATATGATCATATTATGGCAACTTTAACTTATTACCTTCCCTTTTGCCTTATTACAATTTAAAGCTCATATTCATTACAACTAAGAAACAATGCTTTCTTAGTTTAATATCACTAGAATAGGTAGTCACTGATAAAACTAAACCACCTCACATTTAAATTAGTCTGACTGTATACTGTTCAAAACTGCTTTACAGTATAATGTGCAGTTCATATCAGAACATTTCTAAACAAAAATCAGTAAGAGAAAAATATTTTATTCGCAGCCACTTCTTCATTCCCTTCAATGTTTTTCCAAACATTAATGACATAAAGTAGAGTTTACTCTTTACAGTTCACCCACCAGTTAAACCCAGTGAAGAAACTTTCAGTCTTTTCAGTCATTTCTTCTTGAAGATGTAAATTTCACATTTAATCATGTATCTAATGTGATTATACTTTATAGTTGTCCATGTATTCACTAATTTCACTTAGTTGCTTAGTTTTTGCATAGCATAAATTTTGGGGTTTCTCTGCATGTTACATGCTTTGACTTCCATCTCTATTGTTTTAAAGCAGTGTTTTTTAAAAAGCCTCATGTTCAGCCAGTCATTTGTTCATGTCAGCCTCTATTCTTTGTAGCTTCATCATCTCATCTAAATAGCTATTTCAAGAGTTTTCTTTTTACAGTATTTTTCATTGGATTTGCGTATTCCTCCAGTGTCCCACTCTTTAAACACCTGTGAGTGCATGTGATTATTTTTCTATAAATTGCTAGAATACATCTGCTGTACTAAAGCTGTAAATTTAATTACAATTTGCAGAACAGTTACAAGATTCTTCCCAGACAGAGCTTTTTCTTTTCTTTCTTTATCCATATTTCTTCTTTTTGGCATCCATGCAGTCCAATTCCTATCCAGTAACTGAATTCTACTCAAATTAATAACCATTTACAGGCCTTTTTCACATTTCCTCAGTTTTCACTCTGGTAAAGCTCTAACAAACCTGCAGCTCAGTGTGCACACATCGTGGAAGTCCTCCCTTTTGTTTGTAATCCTTCATCTATCTTCTATTGGACACTCTGAACTGACCCTAGGTGTGAGTGTATGTGTGTGTCAGTCTGTGTTGTGGAAGAACTACCACTGCAGAGCAAGCCACCTGGTGGTGTAAACCTTGGCTGTAGATGATTGACATTGTTGAAGTGATACCACGACTGCATGTGCAAAAAAATGGGAAAAAGGGGTTGTGGATGGATGGATGAATAGATCTATCGTCTATCTTTTGACCTATTGTATATTAGCAGTATCCATTCTTGCTCTTTTAATCCAAGCCTAATAAAATCCTCTTTAGTTATGCTCCCCACAATGTACTTTTTCCATCACTTAAACATTTCCTTTTTAGGATATTCCACAACTAGTAACAGATTTTTTCTCACTTGCCTGGTGCATTTTGTCTTATCCTCTTCCACTCCAAAAATAAAGAGCAGCCAATAATCCTCTACATTTTTACTGTACACCTTCCTCCATATATCCCTCAGTCTTTACCACTCCCTGTTACCAAATCATTCCCCCAGCATGTGCATATTATCCACTTCTTCTTCTGCACATCTCCAACATAGTGCATCATCCCATAGTTTTAAATCCTTCATTTTTTTAGGGGTGCAAATTTATCGGTGAAGTACCCTGTAATGGAAATCATTTATAGGCCCCATTCCTCTTAAACTTTTTGGTATGTCCCAAATTTCTTGCCTAATTCTTCTAGCCCTTCTTTTTTGGAGTTTCTCCATCACCTTTCTCTCCTCCCATGTATGTAAATCTATATACGTTTTACCTATTCTCCCCTTCCTTATAATAATCCAATCTTCCAACCTCATTGACATTATCTCTACTTTATCTGCTGCCTCAACCATTTTTTCTACTTCTTTGATCCTTCAAATTACACTGTTGGATAGAAGACAATCCCCTGGTTTTAGATGAAACTCTTTCTGAACCTGAAACTCTTTAAAGCACCCATGTACTCCATTTGCTATCAGGTCCATCTTATTGGTTAAGCCTTTCTCCTCTCACATCTGCTGAGTGGTATATATATATCCCTTTGGTATTGGTTTTTACTTCAGAAAATTAGATGTCAAACAGGAGAGCTCCCACCACAGAACCTCAGAGGACTCCGTTGGTAATTGGTCTCATTATGTAGGTAACTTCACTTATTTTGATTATCTGCATGCTATCTGTAAGCTAGTTGACAGCACAGTGGGTGAAATAGGGCCTTATTCCTAGTTTATTTCACTTTTCTACTATGCCTGAGTTGAAAATTGTGTCAGAAGCTTTGAACACTTTGATGTATATGGTACAGTATATACCATTTTGCCTTCATCCATTGCTTTGGTAACCTTTTCAAAACACTCCACCAGCTAGAGTAAACATGACCTGCCTTGATGAATCTAAACTGAGACAGGTCCAGTGTTTTGAGGTTTCCTGTGTCCTGACTTGATTAATTCCATGATAAGTCTTTCCATGGGTTTGCATATGAGGCTGGTCAGACTTATGGGTCTGTAATTCCATGGGTCTGTGAAATATATGCAGGGGAATGAATGCACCTATTCCATTTGCTTGGTTCAAAACCTGTATGGAGGCTGAGATTGAGCTGTGTTCTTAGGGGTGTGTCTATATCATGCGTCATGCTATTTAAGATGCATCCAGAGATATTGTCAGGACCCACTGATGCAGTATTTTTAACTTTTGATAGCACTTTTAGGACTTGGTGTTGTGTGATAGGTGGAGGCAAGCTATTTTCAGGTATATCTTGAGGGACAGATAGAGGGGAGAGAGGGACAGAGGGGTAAAGTTAGAGCAAAATTTATTGGCCAGTAGGTTTGCTATATCTTCAGTCTCAGTGCAGGTAACATCATTCACAATCAGCTCAGTGCATTGCTGTGTTGTGTTTTTCAGATTATGAACATAAGCAAAAAATGCTTTGTGATTGTCTTTGGCTTGGGTAGCTATTTTATCCTCAAACCTGGCTTTGTCGATTTTATTAACCTCCTGAGTTATTTATTTATTTCAGTGAAAAGGGCTTTAGCAATCTGGGAACTATTTTTCTTACCTTTTCTCAAAATTGTTTTTATTTCATTATAAAGCTTGTTGATATTATGGTTTCACCATGTTGGTTTATTTCTGGGGTTTGCCCTGCACTTGTTCATCTGTTTACATGCTGGTATAGTGTGGTGGTGTACATTTCTGTCTGTTCAGTTGAGTTAACGGGGTTTGTTTAACTTGTTAGTTGTTTGCAGCTTGTACACTATACAAGGTATGGTCTAGCTAAAAGAACAAAAGAAAGAAAGGAATAAATAAAGAAAGAGATAGAGAAAAAGAGAAAGAAGACAGAGAGAAGAAAAGATAGTGACAACATGTCAGTCCAAGATTCTGGCAAATACCTCTGAAGACCTGCAGTACTGCACAAGAGAGAAATGAAAATCCTCTGTTTAACCACCATGGCTGCTAGGTAAAAACTTAATATAAACACACTAAAACAAGTAAGTAAAGCAAAGAACATGTAAAATAAAACTTCAGAAGTAGAGAGCAGTTATATTCTATTCCGATAAGCGCTTTCGGCTTAATAGCCTTCATCAGATCATAGTTTTCCTTATGCTGTCTCTCTAAATTAAAACATCTGCCAAACAATAAAATGCTTGTATTAAGTCCATTCCTTCCCATCCTCCAATAAGAGGTTTTGCCATTCACCAGCCTTATGACAATCCAGCCCCCTTCATCTACCCAATAGAAAGCCTTCTATTTTTTAATATCGGCTTAAGCGGAACTAAATTATTCAGACCTGAAGAGCGATCAGCTCTCATGTTAATTATCCAGGTGATCTCACAAGTTTCAGTCCGATTGTTGACATTACCTTGTCTGATCGACTGAAATACACATTCAATGGCCTTAAATTTAAACCTATGTGTGGGATTAGATGAAAGTTAAAGCACAAGTGCATTCTTGAGATCTAATTTCCTAATATGTCTGAGGTGTCGTAGGATCCTGTCCTTTAAACGTTGGTCCGTTTTGCCAATGTAAAAGGCACTAGATTGACAACAGGATGCAAGATAAACCAAATGTTGGCTATTGCAATCAGCAAAAACCTCAAATGTATAGCACTTATTGGTGGCAGGGTGTACAAAGATGTTCTTACTATCAATAGATGCATAAGCTTTACATATATTACATCTAAATGTTCCCTTTCAGTCAGAGGGTTTTTTTATGCTCAAATCCATCACTGCTGCAAAGCAATCTTTTTACATTTTTTTTTATTCTTGAATATAAATCTAGGACTTTCCTCCACGATATTCCTTATTTTATCATCCTCTATTAGTATAGGCCAGAATCTCCTTATAATATCACATACTTCCTTACTGTTCATACTATACGTTAATGTACAGTTCACTTGATCCTTCTTTCTTTTTCCTCTTCCTCCAACTGCATTGCTGGCTGATAGCCCCCTTTTCACAAAATAAGGCTGTCCTTTCTTACTTCTTAGGTCCAGGACATCGGTTCTCATTGTGAGGTCAGTGTCTTTATATCCCCTTTCCTTGAGATTGTCTTGTAACTTTTTATATTTCCCTATTGAAGTCATCATCATTTGTACAAAGTCTACAAATTCTTAATGCTTGATTTTCCATAATATTATTAAAAATATGGCCAGGATGCATGCTGTTGCGATGCAAATAATTGTTTCTACAGGTGCTTTTTTCTATACAAATTTGTGCTCAAGCCAGTATCTTGTTGCAGGGTGATGCTCACATCTAAAAAGGCAGTACTGCACAAAGTCACACTTACAACACTGTCTAAACACTAAGGCCTTACTGACCAATAACCTCATTGTTACCAGTGTTCTGACCAGAATGTTATCTCAAGTGACAAAAAATACTATCCTGTCATGAGCAAAACACAGGTGCCAAAACACAAACCCCATTAATCTCACAGTTACTTTCAACGTTTTGAGATAATCAGCAATTTGAAGTCAAGACAAATTCATCCTAAAATCAAGCACCAGAATAAGAAACATGCACTGCTTTTGAGTACACCTTATTTGATTCCACAGTTAGTTGCATAGAGGCAACATTTACTTTCACAAAACCAATATCAAGGTTCATATCACCAATCATTTGATGACCAGACAAAACAACTCACTCTCCCTTGTTCCCCTTTTTAAAGTGGTTAGGAATATCCCTGAAGAACCACAACCTCACATCTGACAGAATGATCAGACTATCAGAATGCTCCACCACTGGCTTGTCAATCACCCTGCACACAATTATATTCCCACAGGTACCCACCCCAGGTCCAAGGGTTTGGCCTGTGTTTTCCCACACCTATCTGTGGATACCACCTATATACAAACAGATAAACCACACTGCTAGAAGGGATACAATGGAGCACTACACCTTAAAACTTCCACTCTGTGAAGCTGACATGCTGGATGTAGCATAAATAATCTGACATGCCCTGCACCCTGTTCTGTGTACTCTTAGTATGCTAACAACACATGTGACTATTTCTGAGTACTGTCAGTATGTTTGTACTACATGTGACTATTTCTGAGTACTGTCATTATGTTTGTAGTACATGTGACTATTTCTGAGTACTATCAGTATGTTTGTAGTACATGTCACTATTTCTGAGTAATGTCAGTATGTTTGTTGTACATGTGACTATTTCTGAGTACTGTCAGTATATTTTCAGCAAATGTGACCATTTTTGTGTACTGTCAGTATGTTTACAGTACAAGTGATCATTTTTGTGTACTCTCAATATGTTCAATGTATACGTGACCATTTATGTGTACTATCAGTATGTTCATATTACACATGACCATTTCTGTGTTCTGTCAGTATGTTTACAGCACATCTGATCATTTCTGTGTACTGTCAGTATGTTCAGAGTACACATGACCATTTCTGTGTACTGTCAGTATGTTCACGTAAATGTGACCATTTCTGTGTACTTTCAGTATGTTAGCAGCACACATGACCATTTCAGTGCACTGTCAGTATATTCACAGTACACATGACCATTTCTGTGTTCTGTCAGTATGTTCACAGCACACGTGACCATGTTTGTGTACTGTCAGTATGTTCAGAGTACACGTGACCATTTCTGTGCACTGTCAGTATGTACACAGTACACATGACCATTTCTGTATACTACCAAAATACTTAAAAGTGGAGAAAGGGGCACATGTGTGATGCCAGCTGAATGCTGTGTTGCTCTACTTTCTAAATAGCAGAGTTAGCCAGAATAGCTACTAGTGGTTTCTGCAACACCCCCAAAAATCATTATTATGTGTTGTTATGCAAAATGTAATCCATGGCAGATCTGGATCAATTATGTTAAAATGACATGTGCTATTTCCATTATTGTTATGAATAACTGTCCTTATTTTTTTATTTTTTTTCTACTGAGACATTAAGGTTAAGAAAACAAACACTGAAACAAAGACTACTAATTAGAATACTAGAAGACTGTGTCTGCAGTGTCTGCACATCATTAGTTTCCTATTTGGAACAGTGGTAAAAGCAACTGCAAGAAACAGATTGCAAGGAGTCACATACATATATTAGTGATTAGAGCTCAATGTGACCGACTTTGTACTGAAGAAAAAAAAATCCAATTGCTGGCTGTTGGGACATCAAGAACCCCACTCTCAGCATAATGTCTAGAAGGAATTTACTGACATGAAGAGTTTAATAGAATGAACACTTACTGGAAATGATTACAAATACCAGTGGACAGTTTTCTTTTATGTGATATGCCTTTGAAAGCTTCCATTCATCATCTACCCATTACCAATAGGGTAAAATCAAAACAGTCAAAGTACTCTCTGGAACACAGAAACCACGGCTTCAAGAGTGAAAGGCAGCAAAATTTAATCCAGTTTTAATGCACCAAAGCACAAAACATTTTTGTCCTCATACAAATAGGACTTCATCAGAAATACAGTCAAAGTACATTACATTCCTCATATAGTAAACTAATTAACCATCTTAACCCCTAATAATTAATTAAATAATAAATATCCAGACAACCTTAAAATTACAATTTTAATATTAGAATGTTATAACTAATGAGTTGTTATTGGGTTTATTTTTTTACATGTTTTTAGCGGGGTGAATCAAAAGTATTTAATAATGAAATATTTAATGATAAATTTGAAGCAGTTCCTTATAGCTGTATTTTTATTTAGACAATTAAGGTTGCCTGGATATTTATTATTTAATTAATTATTAGGGGTTAAGATGGTTAATTAGTTCACTATATGAGGAATGTAATGTGCTTTGACTGTATTTCTGATGAAGTCCTGTTTGTATGAGGACGAAAACACTGTTTTGTGCTTTGGTGCGTTAAAACTGGATTAAATTTTGCCGCCTTTCACTCTTGAAGCCGTGGTTTCTGTGTTACAGAGAGTGCTTTGACTATTTTGGTTATAGTGATCCTTGAGGCACTTTTTTTCCTCCTTTTGCTTTGTTTTGAGGTTGTCAATAGGGTAAAATGTTACATGGCTTTAAGTGACATATAAAAATGTAAATGTATGCAGTGCACTGACCAGTATATATGAAAGGAAACTGTCTGCTGCAATAAGGCATAACTTCCTTGTGATGAACTGGAGGCACTGAAGTAAGAGTACCCATTTTATAATTTCCATCCTATGGACTGCTGTGTAATGCAGTGATATGTAAGACAAATGTTATTTGTCTTACACACAAATGCACACACACACACACACACACACACACACACACACACACACACACACACACACACACACACAGAGGCACACAGGCACACAGGCACACAGGCACACACCCACACACACACACACACACACACACACACACACACACACACACACACACACACACACACACACACACACACACACACACACACACATTGTACTACTGGGGTTGTTAGCTGTATTCCATAATATTTAATCAATACACCCTGTTCCTGTGTACGTAAACTGACTTTATCCATACATGAATGGGATATCTTACTATTATACACTGGCATTATTACAAATAAAAAGGACCTTACTGGCATACTGTGCAGGTAGGTATATGCCCTCGTAAGTAATGACACTTTGATTTTGCTAGTGCCGTACTGTACAGGTGTACGCCCTTGTAAGTAATGACACTTGATTAGTACACAGGTGTGTGACACTTGATTAGTACACGTGTTTGATTTTGTTAGTGGCATACTGTGCAGATGTATGCTCTTGTAAATAACGACAATTGATTAGTGCACAAGTGTTTGATTTTGTTAGTGATGTACTGTGCAGGTGTACGTCTTTGTAAGTAATGACACTTGATTAGTACACAAGTGTTTGATTTTGTTAGTGATGTACTGTGCAGATGTACGCCTTTGTAAGTAATGACACTTGACTAGTGAATGTGTTTGATTTTGTTAGTGATGTACTGTGCAGGTGTACGCCTTTGTAAGTAATGACACTTGATTAGTACACAAGTGCTTGATTTTGCTAGTTACATACTGTACAGTTAGGTATATCCCCTTGTACGTAATGACATATGATTAGTACACAAGTGTTTGATTTTGTTAGTGACATACTGTGCGGGTAGGTATATGCACTTGTACGTAATGACACCTGATTAGTACACAAGTGTTTGATTTTGTTAGTGGCATACTGTGCAGGTAGGTATATGCACTTGTAAGTAATGACACTTGATTAGTACACAAGTGTTTGATTTTGTTACTGCTAGTTCATATGCTGTATTGGTAATTTAAGATTTGGAAGTCCTGCTGGACTTTTTGAGATTTTTTTCTTTTCTTCTCTTTTTCTGGCAAAAAAAAATATATATATATTTATTAGAGAATGTATGTAACATAGCTGTCAGCATCTATGGAAGCATGGCACTATTAGTTTCTTAATGTTAGCAGGGTTGAAAAATATGACAGGTACATTTTTTCTTCCATTAGCCAATCAGAATACATATCATTGCAGCCACCAAACTACACTGTAGCTGAAGCTGGAGCAGTTCCTATTGGTAATACTTGGTTTACAGTGAGAACATGTTGGGGAACAACCAATCATTGTACATGTTTTTTTAAATATTAATTAGCTTTCTATGCACAATAAGTTGTGCATCATCTTGATGTCCTGCATTTGCACAGACCCTTCCCTGTATAGGATATGTTACCCTCTATTGTCTATATAACCTATGTAGCTGATGGGTGCTGAATGAAGTCTGAGCTATTCTATTATTTATCTCACCTACATTAGGCCATTTCATCGGATTGTCCTGCCTTTGTCATATCTGTACACATACTTTGTACTTGCACAGCATAAGTTCATCCAACCTGAAGAAATTCTAATCATATTTAAATTTAGGATTTGATCGTTCTCATAAGTAATACGTTCATGAGACTGTATTAGCAATAATCTTCGACATGATGACAAGACCTTTCATAGTTTTGGAAAAAAAATGGCACTGTTCAGGAGTATATGTGACACTTATGATGTATTATACTGCTTTGGAGATTGCTGCAGGAAAAATGAAGAGTGGTGAAGAGGTTCTCATTGAGGTTGTTCTACAGAAACAGTAACTTTTCTGATACTCCCAGAATGTCTAAGTATCTGGAAAGGTTAACTCTTGCAGCTAATAAAAAAATAAATGATGCTAATGTAAGTTACTGATATAACTTTTTTGTTGGTGTTAGGGTGAAATGATTTCAACATATAGTTTAAAATTGTTTTCATACATCAATACGTTTGAGTTCTTAAAAATCAACAGTTCACACTATTTCCAAGTGCAGCTGTAGGAATAATAAAACCAAAAGCACTACTTAACACTTGAAAATGTGTTGCTACAGTGAACCATTTCATTCTATCATAAATATTCACTTACAGTTCATGCAGCATATGATTGAATTCTTTAGTATTGAATGAACACTGTTACGAACAAACTGAGAAAAATCCAAAGGCTGGGTTCCCGTCCTCTCTGCAGACTCCAGACAAATAATTACACCAAATGCATACAAAAATCAATTATTTATGCGTAAAATAATAAGAAAATAAAAATAAAAAAGCAGTGTGAATGGTTAGCACTTTCGTTTAACCAGTGTAAACTTCTTCAGACAATTAGTCAAATGTTTCACTCCCTTAAATACTGTTATTCCTTGTCTGATTGGATGAACTTCAAATGATTCACTCCTAACTTCCTTGCTATTAAAACACCTAACTCAGTTATATAATTATTAAACAAACAAACATTTATATAAAACTTCAAGATGTATTTACATATAGTCTGCCATGTGTGCAATGAAACCTCTTGTTAAAACCCATTCAAGCAATTGGGATACATATATAAATATACACAAAATTAAAACCAAACTTTTAAATGAATGAGTAAATAAAATCTAAATAGTGTGTTCTTTAAACATGTACAATTTTATGAGGGCTTTTAGTTTTAGTACTGGGACTATTGAAGTTCTTTCATTAATGCCTGGCCATTTGTCTGCTTGCAGGCATATTTGCAACTTTAATTCTTTAAGTTCTAATAGAACACCCCTTGGCATTATATAATTGAGTTAGGTGTTTTAATAGCAAGGGAGTTAGGGGTGAATCATTTGAAGTTCATCCAATCAGACAATGAATGACAGTATTTAAGGGAGTTAAACATTTGACTAATTGTCTGAATAAGTTTACACTGGTTAAACGAAAGTGCTAACCATTCACACCACTTTTTTATATTTTTTTATTATTTTATGAATAAATAAGTGATTTTTGTACGCATTTGGTGTAATTATTTGTCTGGAGTCTGCAGAGAGGATGGGAACATAGCCTTTGGATTTTCTCAAATTCTTTAGTAATTTATCAGATATACAATGCCAGTAAAATAATTGTGTGTATAATATAGTATTTGTTCTTTGTTTATTTAGGATTGCTTGGTCAAGTCTCTGGATTGCTTTCTGGATTATTCAAATCAGCGTATGCATCTCTAGAGTTTTCATAGCAACACATTTTCCTCATCAAGTTGTTTTGGGTGTGATAGGAGGTAATGCAGATCCTATTTCTTACTTGTCTGTCTGGCTATCTATTTATTATCTGTCTATAAAAATATGCAGTTAAATTTCCAATGTCTAATCACTATTTGCAGTACTTTTTCTGTAATAGCTTTTATCAATGTAAAAGAAATGAAGAACTAAAGGAACAATGCTATAAAATATTTAAGGATGACAGGCAGTACTAAATAACAAATTGAGATGAAGCATACTTTAAAAATTGTCAATGATGAAAGGATCATCTCCCCCCCTCAGGAAAGAGAAGGCAGGGATTGTTTACCTCATTTAAGTGTAAAGATGGTAAATCCCTCACCAAGTATCACTTCTGTTCAAATTTCTCATGTCCCCAGTATATGAAATTATCTATTCATAACCAGTCACTATAATTTCTTAGGTCTACTTAAGATTCTGAAAATTGTGTTAACTCATCATCAGAAATAAGATACCATCACCTACATAAATAAGGAGTTTCAGACAACCAACAAACCCCAGTGGGACATTAGTAAATAAGGCTTTCATACTCTGATTATTAATAATTATTAATAATAACAATGAACAAGTCTGAAGATAGGAGGCACATCAATTTTATTCCACTGAAAATTTTAAAATGGGAAAAATAACTGCAGAATTAGGCATCACTGTAGCTAATAGCCCTGGGTACAGGACATCTACTCCCTCTACTAGAGATGTTGGCCACCAGCTTATACAGGGTCATTCTGTGATTAGTGTATATCAACTAGCTGGCCCAGATCATATTAGAAGTCTTATGAATATTATTCAGCTGAGGACAGATCGGCTGAAAGGGTTGGAATCTTGGCTAATCTATTTGAAAAGGCCCTTGACAGTCAAGAAGAGTATGCAAGCCAAATAGATGAGTCAATACCTTGTATAAGTTGGTGGCCAATATCTTCCTTAGCAATTTGACATCAACGTTCAGGAGTGAAATTGGCATATATGATTGTGGCCCATGCCCCTCTTTACAGTTGAAGTATTTACTGCCTTGTTAGGCATACTGTGAATTCCCTGACCTTAAAAAATCACCAGTAACCAATCCAAGAAGTACTAATCTACACCTTTGGGCTTGACCTTATAAACAACAGCATATACTCTCTTTTGTTGCTGTTGTTTATTGATATTATGATCTTTTCTTGGATCAGTAGATTCCTAAGTTCCTGAGCTTGCATGTCAGGTAATCTTGGCAAATTCTATATGCTTAAATGTGATATTGTCACGTGCTCCCAGATGGCAGCAAAATGCTAGTGACAAAAGGCAAAGAAAATTACTTCAATTATCTCTCTGAACCTTTAGATTTTGGACCTTGCTTGATGAATAACAGATTTCCCAGGATGCTGCAAATATTTTAGCCACTGGTGAGCTAGAACCACTGGCTGTTCCTCTGATCTCACTATCTTTATGACACTCCCCTACTCCATGCAGGATCATTATGAGTCAGTAAGATTTTAGAAAATTCTATATAGGCTATAACTGCGCTGATAATTGTACTGAGAACTTGGATATGGAAGGAGTTCCTCTGGCAACTGCCTTTAATTCATATTTCAGCACATTAGTGCTTGCAAAACTTGCTATCCTGATTCTGCAAGCAAAATGTTTTGTGTCACTAATTAGTGTAGTAAAGGTGCCCCTTCACATACCAGAGAAAGACATGCAAAGGGACAGTGACAGGTTGCAATATTTCCCTACATGTAGGTGAAAAGTGTCTTTGGGCCAACTCGTCTAATAAGATTAAGAAATGGATTAAATAAATAAAAAGAGCTGAATAATGCAGGAATAAATGACTGAATGCATGCATGCATACATATATACATACATACATAAACACAGCTTTAGTGACCAAGGGAATCACCTGGGAAACTTAACAAAATTAGCTCTTTTCTTAGGAACTGTCCCTTCCAGCAATTTTTTTCCATATATCCCACAAGTATTATAGGTCTAACATATCTCTCAGTAGGCTGACTGACCTAGTGTCTAGTACTTTATTTAGAAATTAATTGGTGGATGTATTTTTCATAGATATTCCAAGGCCAGCTTGTGTTCTAATTGCCAGTACCCTCCCTCAGGTCACACCTCATATCCCCAGCAAAGCCATTCCAGTCAGTCTTGGAGTGAATTTGTGGATACTTGTCCAGTCATCTAGGTTATGTTTAAAGGAAGGTAGTGGGTCACACTGCTTAGCATGCAAGATAAGTTTATTCCATCAGTTTGTGAGGTGCTGGGTAATAAACTCAACCCTCTACCTCTGTTGGTAAAGATTTAGTTCCCTGTTTCTAATATTAGTGGAGATATTGGAGTTGCACAGATACAGGAGGCTGAGGACAATTGAGTCTCTAATGATGCAGTAAGTTAGACAGAAATGTCCCCTCAAAAGTCCACAAAACACTGAATAAAGAGCTAGAGCTTCCAGCCTGTATTGGTAGCTCAGGGACTTCAGGCCTGTGATCTTTTAGGCTAGAAACCTTTGAGATCTTTCTGATTGCTTGATATGTTTAATGAGATATATCCCAAAGTGGACATTGTACTCAATAGTTGGCCTGATCATTGCTGACTATAATTAAGTAATTACCTCTTTAGACCTTGATAATATTCTTTTGACAATTAGCTGAGCTAAATAAAAGGATTTCTTGACAAATGTTGTCACATGCTGGTTAAAACAGAGGGAGCTATCAACCTAAGTACCTGACTACATTTTCATTTTGTGATGGTGGGCTGTCCATGCAGTGTAACGAGGAGAGAGGTTGTTTATGAAGTGATAATACTATACTTTTTTGCATTTAGTTTGAGCCAACTTTTATTACACTAAGAGTTTACTAGTGAGAATTCATTTTGGATGGTTTGAGTCTCATAGGATGAATTAACAACAACTTGCAATGTGCAGTCATCTGCACACTTTGTTAGCCAGAGATCCTAACTCTCTGAATGGAGATCTGAAAAGGAAATTCCAAAAAGGAGAGGTCTCAGCACAAAACCATGATGGACACTACTGGTCACTTTCTTACTTTTACATGAGGCATCTGCCACTTGCACTGTGTGGGTTCTGGCTTTCAGCCAGTTAGTTATCTGTCTTACCACATATGGTTCATTTTTAAAGCATTTAGCTTTTGTATAATGCCAGCATGAGGAATATTGTCAAATGCTTTGGCCAGGATAAGATATACCACTTGTCGTGCTTAGTCACCATCTGCAGTCTCTTTAACCTTGTTGATTTAGCTTACCAGATCAAATAGACAGGATCTACCCTTCAAAAAGCTAAACTGTTGGGGGTCAAGTCTAACAAAATTCTTGATGTCACATATTATGTAATTGCCCTGGTCAGTTGTAAGGCCACCCTTATGGAGGAGCATCACCATTGTAGTATGCTACTCATCAGGGGCAAATCCAGTAGCTAAACCTAGGTTAAACAGTTTGAAGAGTGTGTCTGTAAGGGCATACATAACACTGTTAATTAAGCAACCAGGTATATTGCCAAGTCTTGTGGAGGAAGTAATTCTAGACTTAGTTGTCACTTTCAGTAAATGATCTTTTGTGATAATTTTTGGTGTAAGGGATTAACATATTTCAGGGCTTTGAACAGAAGTCTCAGGGTAAAGCTGGCACTAAATGTGCTTGCAATGATATTGGCAATATCTGTTGGGTTAGAATTGGAGACCTCATCATGGATATGCTCTGAACAATGTAGGGTATTTTTTTGTTTTTTCTTTAATATGGCTAGAGAAGAACTTATAATTATCCTTGGCTTCAAAGACCGGCCTACGTTCATGGACTCC
Organism: Protopterus annectens; assembly: GCF_019279795.1. Taxonomy (NCBI): domain Eukaryota; kingdom Metazoa; phylum Chordata; order Ceratodontiformes; family Protopteridae; genus Protopterus; species Protopterus annectens. Next base: position 149,995,577 of record NC_056738.1, on the reverse strand, counting down.
TTCAGGGGATCTGATAGTATTCTGCAAAGTTTTGTAATGCTTTTCATATTATCCTAGAGAAGGTGCGGTTTGTATCTACTAAATAGTTTCTTTCTTTTGTTATATAGTTTATTTGTAGCACTAGATGACCAGGGAGTTTAGATTTTTTTTTTTTTAATTTTCCGTGATACGTGATTCTAGTAGGGACCTCTAGTTCTATGAATATTTCTAAATGGATGTAGAATTCCTTAGTAAAGCTTGCTGCTGTAGTAAGTTCTTGGGAGGTGCAGTCATAAGTGAATTTTGATATTTTGTCACAGAATAAGTTAAGGCTGTCATATTTGCAGTCCTTAAAGTTAGTAGCGGTTTGCTGTAGAACCTTTGGAATTTTAAAGGAGACAGTGAAATGTTTACTGTTAGACTTCACTGGGAAAGGAGTTGTCAGAAGAGGAGTGCAAGTGGCAGCCATATTTGTAAGAATCCTGTCATGAATGATGTGCCCTCTAGTAGGTTTATTTACCAAGTGCTAAAGGTAATTTTTGTTAATTAATTAAGTCTAGGAATTTTTAATATCTCCTACATTGCAGGTAATAGGGTCACAGTTTAGTAAAGGGTAGTTAAAGTCACCCAAAATAAGTGAGTTTTTTCAAATATGGAGCTCATTTAGAACATTTCCAGCACTGGGGAATCTTGCATTGTCATGAGAGGACCAAAAAGGTAATCCTGTCTAGAGTGCTCTGTAGTTCAGTGAGCTCAGTTCCCTAGGGATCTGCCTGAAGGTAATATGTACCTTGGCAAATATGAAAACTTCAACACAGGTGCCATTGGGTCTCAAGGCAAGAAAAGCACAAAACCCTGGTATAGAGGGAGTGCTTAGTTTATGTTTAAACCGATCTTCACTAACTCTGCAGACTAATGTTTTCCAAATGCAGGAGTGCTTCAAGATCAGGCAGTTTATTGCCTAGAGTTCTGGCATTGTGAAAAACCACCTTAATGTGATACATTTTTGGGACTGATATCTTTGTTAAGTTGGAATGTCCATCAATCACACCACTACCGTGTCATAATCATATTTGTTGAGAGCATACCTCTCAACCTGTTAGTGCAAGAAATCTGGACAAAGCCTGATATAATGGGGGACAAAGGCCCAAAAATAGGGACACATTTTAAATATTGCTCATATAAACTTAGAAAGTTTTTAGAATAACAGGATTTGTGTTAGCATATATTTTCTGAAGGATATGAAGTCTGAAACTCAAAGACAGGACATTATTTAGTGACTTTAATCTTTAGATCATCCGAGTGATTTGTTAAAAAAAAACAATTGTTATGAGGAACAGACCAAAATATGAGGCAAAAATCTGGACATTCTATGAAAATCGTACAGTTGAGAGGTATGGTTGGGAGTTAGGGTCTTTGGCGCCCTAGTAATGTTAGAGATCCTGGTATCTAAAAGACAGCTCACTGTGACCCTTTCCTTGTCAAGTCTTATGAGTAACTGACAATATATTCACTTCTACTAAAAAATTTCTATGGCTACCATGCTTTAAGTGATAGATTTGCAGTGGTGATGCTTAGGATGGCTCTTTATGGGAAGTTTACACGAGGTGGATGAATATACTGATTTTTGCTGAGACTTAATTTTCCTATTTCTAGGAGTCTCTAGGAGTGATTGTTTTACAGCCTCAGCATTAGACATGTTGGTGCAATTAAACAATATTGTGTTAAAAGTGTATGAAGCTCACAGATAAAGTTTATTGATGAGAGAGAAGCATTCATATTAATTAGATACCTAAACCTCTCACAGATGGACGTATCAGAGTTATGTATAAGTTCATTATCTGCGAGCATAAGGCAGGTTGTATGGTATCATGTGTAACAGTCCATAAGGTTCAGTCCAGTCCAGAAGAAGTTCTAATCAGCAAAATATTTTTATTTATTTATTTATTTATTGAATGTGTTAAATATGGGAGAGCACTGATCAGTCCTGACTAGTTTCAGTCTAAACCCAGAGAAAGACAAAAATATTCAACATTTGAGAAGCAGATAATTAGAGTGAGAGAAGTGGGGGGGAGAGAGAGACAAAGACAGAGGTAGAATACAGTATTGTGCATTGCATAAACACCATATACTGTCACATTCAGAGAAGAAGCATTATTAATGTGTGACAGCATGCAGTGATACATGTTATATACAATATATACATATATCAATGTATGCAATCAGACATTGATAATGCAGTGATACATGTTATATACAATATATACACGTATTGCTGTATACTATCAGACATTGATAATGCAGTGATACATGCTATATGCAATATATACATGGAAGTAAAGGAAATACAGAAAATAAGTATAACAGGAGGAGCTGAGATGAGTCAAGGATCAAATGGTGGAAATTGAAAAAGGGTAATTGTGAGGTAGAGTTCAGGGATGAGTTAAGACAGGCACTGTGTAGCAGTGAAGAGTTACCAAATAGCTGGGTAACTACAGCAGAGCTAGTAAGGGAGATGGCTAGAAAGGTGCTTGGTATGACATCTGGACAGAGGAAGGACGACAAGGAGACATGGTGGTGGAATGAGGAAGTACAGGAGAGTATACAGAGAAAGAGGTTGGCAAAGAAGAAGTGGGATTGTCAGAGAGATGAAGAAAGTAGACAGGAGTATAAGGAGATGAGGTGCATGGCAAAGAGCGAGGTGGCGAAGGCTAAGGATAAGGCATATGAAGAGTTGTATGAAAGGTTGGACACTAAGGAGGGAGAAAAGGACCTGTACTGATTAGCTAGACAGAGGGACTGAGCTAGGAAAGATGTGCAGCAGGTAAAGGTGATAAAGGATAATGAGGGAAACATACTCACAAGCGAGGAGAGTGTGTTGAGGAGATGGAAAGAGTACTTTGAGGGGTTGATGGATGAAGAGAATGATAGGGAGAGAAGGTTGGATGATGTAGGGATAGTGAATCATGAAGTACAATGGATTAGCAAGGAGGAAGTAAGGATAGCTATGAAGAGAATGAAGAACGGAAAGGCTGTTGGCCCAGATGACATACCTGTGGAGGCATGGAGGTGTTTAGGTGAAATGGCAGTGGAGTTTTTAACCAGATTGTTTAATGAAATCTTGGAAAGTGACAGGATGCCTGAAGAATGGAGAAAAAGTGTTTTGGTACCGATTTTTAAGAATAAGGGTGATGTGCAGAGCTGTAGTAACTACAGAGGGATTAAATTGATCAGTCACAGCATGAAGTTATGGGAAAGAGTAGTGGAAGCTAGGTTAAGAAGGGAAGTGATGATTAGTGATCAGCAGTATGGTTTCATGCCGGGAAAGAGCACTACAGATGCGATGTTTGCTCTGAGAGTGTTGATGGAGAAGTACATAGAATGTCAGAAGGAGTTGCATTGTGTTTTTGTAGACTTAGAGAAAGCATATGACAGGGTGTCTAGAGAGGAGCTGTGGTATTGTATGAGGAAGTCAGGAGTGTCAGAGAAGTATGTAAGAGTGGTACAGGATATGTACGAGGGTAGTGTGACAGCGGTGAGGTCTGCTGTGGGAGTGACAGATGCATTTAAGGTGGAGGTGGGGTTACATCAAGGATCAGCTCTGAGCCCTTTCTTATTTGCAATGGTGATGGACAGGTTGACAGACGAGATCAGACAGGAGTCCCCGTGGACTATGATGTTTGCAGATGACATTGTGATCTGTTGTGAGAGTAGGGAACAGGTGGAGGATACCCCAGAGAGATGGAGATATGCTCTAGAGAGAAGAGGAATGAAGGTCAGCAGGACTAAGACAGAATATATGTGTGTGAATGAGAGGGAGGATAGAGAAATGGTGAGGATGCAAGGAGTAGAGGTGGCGAAGGTGGATGAGTTTAAATACTTGGGGTCAATAGTTCAGAGTAATGGTGAGTGTGGAAGAGAGGTGAAGAAGAGAGTACAGGCAGGATGGAGTGGGTGGAGAAGAGTGTCAGGAGTGATTTGTGACAGACAAGTACCTGTAAGAGTGAAAGGGAAAGTCTACAAGAGGGTAGTGAGACCAGCTATGTTATATGGGTTAGAGACAGTGGTATTGACAAAAAAGGCAGGAGTTTGAGCTGGATGTGGCAGAGTTAAAGATGTTAAAATTTTGCACTGGGTGTGATGAGGGTGGACATGATTAGGAATAAGTATATTAGAGGGTCAGCCCAGGTTGGAAGGTTTGGAGACAAAGCCAGAGAGGCAAGATTACATTGGTTTGGACATGTGCTGAGGAGGGATGCTGAGTATATTGGGAAAATATGCTAAGGATGAAGCTACCAGGTAACAGGAAAAGAGGAAGGCCTAAGATAAGGTTTATGGATGTGGTGAGAGAGGACATGCAGGTGGTTGGTGTGACAGAGCAAGATGCAGAGGACAGGAAGAAATGGAAACAGGTAATCCACTGTGGCGACCCCTAACGGGAACAGCCGAAAGAAGATGATGAGGAGGAGCTGAGATGAGTGTAAATTAAGGAGATTTCTATTCAGGAGAAGTAAATGTACAGAAAAATGTAAAGTTTGATATTGTAATTGGACGTTGTGTCAAGTATTAGCATGTGGTGATATGCTGTAGCTGCTGAAGAAGAAAACTGTGTAGTTATCATAGGAGCAGGGATGTGAAGAGCAGAGCTGAGGGTAAGTGATATGAACAGGAGATAGTACAGAAAGGATGAGGGATGAGGGTAAACGATATGAGCAGGAGATAGTACAGAAAGGATTAGGTTATGTGTCCAGAGAAACTCCAGTTAGCTTCCTGTATAAGATGAGCATTTAGGAGGTCACAAAATGTGGAGTAAGAGATGAACTTTTTGATACAGGAGGGAAGAGAATCCCATACTTCAACAAGCTGGCAAAATACTGTGACGTATGTAATAAATGCAAAACAGCAGTCAAAAGGTTAAACTAGTCTAAGCTTAAGATTGCATCATACTTCTCTGTCCAGCCCAGCTTTCTCCTGGTGCATCCTTAGGCTCCTAGAATGTGATGAGCAAAAACACTGTAATGGCCTCACAATATTTTCCATTACAGTAATGACTACAGAAAGACAGTGCCAACAATGTCTGATCATTGTAACATTTTGCATCCAAAATGCCTTCACGATGTTTCCTTCAGCTATCATGTCAGACCTGATCACCCCATCTTTCCATAATAACACTAGCTTTTCCTCAAGATTAGAACAAGTAGCTCTCTCTTTGTAGGTTGTCTCCCATGGAAGCCCTCCAGCTGCCTACAAGGTCCATTGATTTACTACTGTCATGGACCATTAACATATGAAAGATGGAAAATAATGTTCCCTCCTGCTGGATGAAGTCTGTTATAACTCATAGGTTCATTACTACTAGGCTATTGATCTGTAAACATCTTAAGATGCCTACCCTTGTATTCTCATGAAAATGATGAGCTCTTAACATTTGCAATATGAATTTCTAAAGACAAGTTGCACAAGTATGAATCTCCAAAAAAGGCCTGCATAAGTATATGTTCAGTACTTACACAATTCCTCTATCCATCAGAACCATTGGTGCTAAACTGGGGTGAATTTGCAGCTACCTGTCCTTTTGTCCAAGTTACATTTGAGAAGTACTCTGCTTCACTTATGGTGGAAGCTGTGCCCATAAAATTGACATTCTCTGTGAGGCATATCTATCCCTGTAACATGTTCTGTTGATCTTACAAAGGAAACCGAGGACCCATAAGTTGGTGTTTTTGATAACAATGGACTTTTGACTGTACAATAGGGCTGACAGAATAGTGTTGAAGTTCTATGCTCAAGGTATAGGCTGCCTCTCAGTAGCCTTCATGATACTGAGAAGACAGACAAGGCTGTGAGTTGGCTTGCATTGTTTTATGGTTTAGAACCTTTATTTTTTTAGTGAGGAAGCATTGTAGTTATTCCAGCTTTGACACCTTTGACACAAGTCATGGACATTCAGAATTGCCAATTAGCTGAAACACCCGATGTTCTTAAGGGTCATTTGCATATATCCCATGTGCCTCTGATACAAGAGGTTTGGGAGGTCACTCAGTGGAAGTTCTAGCTTTGCTGGAGTTTCCATTTTGTTTTTACTGATTGTTTTTTCAGTGACCTTCTTACTTATTGTTTTAGCTTTGACACTTTTGGATGGGTATGTGTTGAAAAGGGCATTATACTCAACGACTGGCCTAGTGAGTACTGAGTATAGAGGAACAATTATTTCCCTGGATCTGGATGCCATGGTCTTTGATATAAGCTGTGTGATGAAAAAGAACTTCCTTGCAATAGTGGATATGTGGTGATCAAAAAACAATATATTGTTAACATAGGCTCCCAGATCTCTAATTGTAGGATTAGTTATAGGAGGTGAGGGTTTTATCAATATGATAGTTACAAAGGGAGTCATGTTTGCTGAATGATACTGTTATACATTTATTGATATTTTGTTTCAGTTCATGGTTTTGGCACCAACTATTTGTTTGGGACAGACCATCTTGCAGGATCATGGTGTCCTCTGGAGAGTTTATGATGGCACCAAGGTTGCAATCATCTACAGACTTCGTCAGCCATAATCCCTTAACATTAGCTTTGACCTCTTAGAAGTAAATGTCATAATGATCCTTTCCATAGTTTTACACAAGAGGATGGTCAGGCTTCTGGGTCTGTAATTACCTAGATTTGTTGTAACCCTGCTTTTATATAAGGGATTGACTCCATTCATGTGGTACAAACCCTATTTTGAAGGTAATATTGAATAGCCTCTGTGGGGGGGGGGGTCCGATAATTCATTCTTCAGACTAGTATGTAGACAGCCTGCTAATTCACCACCCCCTTAGATGTAGAGTACTTGTCCTTAGTTAGTGTCTTGTTCTTATTCATGGAAGAGTTGAGGAGGGGTGGTGTAGATGTGGATATTTGATCTGAGAATATTAGAGAGGAGAGAGGACTAAAGTTGGAGCTGAATTTGTCGACCAGAAGATTAGATATGCTCTCTGGGACTGAGTATGTGATATCATTTGCTCTGTGCAGTGCTGGGCATTGTGTTTGAGAGCTCTAACATAGTTAAAGAATTAGACTATCTACAATAAATTTAAAATAACCAATTATAGGTATATATCAGCATTGGTGCAGTGGTAGCATTATCGCCTCACAGCAAGAGGTTCTCTCGTTCGATTCTCAGCTGGAGTGCCTTCTGTGTGGAGTCTGTATGTCCTCCCTGCGGTCGAGTGGCATTCAAAGTAAAAATCTACTGCCAATCATTAGCGGACCGGAGTTCTGTTGTGGTGACCCCTAACTGGGAAAAGCCGAAAGAAGAAGAAGGTATATATCAGCATTCTCTTTCTTAACAAAAGTTCTTGAGAAACTATAGCATGTGCTAATCTCTTCCTTACTTGATTATCCTAGTCTGATATTTGATTATCAGTATGGTTTCACAGCAGGCCATGGGGCTTGACATGACACTAATATAACTGAAAGACCAGATGAACCACAGAATGGATGAGACAGGCCATTTGAGATACTTTCCTGGACCCATTAAATGCATATATCATTGTTCATGATGAGTGCTTCCTTATTTCTCTGCTTCAGCATAATATTGTGTATTGTCTTTCTCCAGGATAAGGAATTACCTCTTTGAAAGAATCCATCCAGCATGTGAAATATAGCAGTGTAGTATCTGATTCCTGCTCTTTCACTTGCCAGGTTTCTTTAAGATTTAATACTATGTTTACTTCACTTCACTTTTCTTCACTTTACATTGTCTATTAGACATCTGTTGGTCATCTACAGAAAGATTGCTGGCCTCGTAATGTAAACCGATAAGCTACCGACTCCCTCTATGTCAGTATTCCTTGGATGTACTACCAGCTAAACATTCAACAGATCTCCTTTTGTGGGTATCATCATTATTGACAGCTCTATTGATGAAGTTGTAAATAGTATTGAATTTATAGATATCAGTTTAGGTCAGCAGTATATGTGTTCTAAGTATGTGTACTCCAGTTTGAAAAAACACACAAGAACTGTGAGATTGGTACATTATGAAACTTTGCCTTTCATTAACTGTCAAATATTGCACTGCTAATTGCAGGTTGCTTCCTTTCTTCTTCTGTTGTGATCTTCTTCTTGCATTCCTCACAGACTGTGGTCTTCAAAATATCCAAACCTTTTCCACAGCTTAGATAAACTTGCTACTGGTGCTACGGCCAGGAATGACCCCTTTGCCTCTTTGGTAGCACTGAGCTGACCTGAGTTTTAACAATACCTATACTGCCTGCAGCATGCAGTGACACTGAGCTTACTGCATAATGCTGCAGACATGTATCGGACTTTTATTCTGCTGACAATATTTCCATTCTCAGGTATAGAAAGTAATCCACAGGATATATGTAACTTGCCTGCCTTACCTAGAGTTAACATCCTCCTTACAGTTTACATTTACTTGGATACTGATGCTCTTATCTTTCCCATTTATTTATTCTTCGCAGCCTTCATTTGTTCTTAATAACCCTTATACTCTCATATGCACTGAGTTGTTTTCCCTATAATTCTATATGTAAATGCAGTGTCTCTGATGTTCCATATCCTAAATTTTATCACATCATGCACTTGTATCCCTTCTGTTTTTCCTCTTTTCCATTCCCTTAAGTCCTGGTGCTCTCTCCTGCTGCCCCTTTTGACTAATCCCACTCCAGATTTCAAAAACTCTTCAAGCTAGCTTAACCATTCATACCGTCCATAACTCTAATTATATTCTTACATCCACCAACAGCCTATTACATTACCCTTACATTTAATATTATTGAAAGAACTTCACATATTTTCTACCCCCCCTTCCATTTCAGCGCATTAGTTAGTTCATACAATTAGGTATTCTGGAATTAAAGAATTGCAGAATGTGATAGTCTGTGCTATGAGTGTTGTAATTCAGTCTGTTAGTCACATTGTTTGTTTTATGTCACTCGCACTGTTACTTTGTTACCCTATTTTAGATATCTCTTAAATAATTTATGGTTTTGTAGTTCAAAAGAAAAATGCTTCCTTGCTTCTTTTTGATGAATCTGTATTTTGTTATACTTGTATGTGATATCGTGTTTTGTCTGTACTTTATTTTACGTAATAATTTTGTTTAACCTGGATTTGATTTTGTATTATACAACGATGGCTTGTTTGTATTAAAAAATGAGCACTCTAATTGGACAGCCCACTCAGCGTAACCATTGTAAATCGAGCAGATACCTATAGAATAACGTCTGGCCGCTGAAGTAGCATTGAGTAGCCAGACTTTCTATTGGAATATGCTGAGGTACTGAGCAAAACAGAAGAAAAATCAGGTATGTTCTCAAAAATAAAGAAACAGAAATGTGCCTGATTTTCCTTCCATTTCTGCACTGTACTTCATAAAATCTTGCCAAAATAAAAAAAATCAACAGAGATTCTGTTTTCTCCATTGCTTCTCCTCCACTGTACTAATGTAATGTGCAAGTGTAGAGATGCAAGTCCCATTCACATGCTCAGTACATCAGTAAAAAAGGAAAAACACAGAGGAACACTTCAGCACCCTTATACAAAGACTATTTAAGAAAGGTAAGCAATTTCTTTTTTAAATAATGACATTGTACAATAGCAATAATCCATGACTGGGTGTGGGTATATCAGGATTTAATTATATCATACAAACTGTATTCCCCGCCTTGGGTTATTTATGTGTAAAAACTCAGGACAGAATAGAACTACCTGGTCAATACAATACATAAATAAATTTGAAATGAATGGTTCCACAATAAAAAAATATAACTAAGCTGATGTTCTTCTCAGGGTTAACATATAATGATACAATACTGTTTAATTCAATGCATGGTGGCAGAAAACAGAGGACTTCTTTACATCTGTAGGGTTTGTATGATGGCAGTGTTCAGGATATTGTTGTCTATATGCATAAGTTAGTATTTCAATGGATAAGCTCTTATTGAGACTTTGTTGGAAATCCATGTATTATTAAGAGGATTATTCTAAAAGTAAAACAATTAAGTAGACAGCACATTTGGAAGTATATGCCATAAACAGTCAGATTCATGTTGCTAATGCATATTCGGTTATTTTTCAGGCATGTTTGTGGCAGAAGCATTTGAACACATTCCTTCCATCCAGACTGCAAGCTTGGGAACATATGTCAAGACCAATTTGGTTTTATTCTTTTCTGCTATCATCTTTTATCTGGCTCTCAAACTGATTGATGTGGACCTTCTGTGGTCTGTTCCAAAAGCTAAGAAGTATTGTGCAAATCCAGAATGGATACATCTGGACACAACACCATTTGCTGGACTAGTTAGAAATCTTGGAGCATTTTTTGGATTAGGATTAGCACTCAACTCTCAAATATTTATCCAGAGCTGTGAAGGCCAACATTGCTACAAAATAAGTTACAAGCTAATGTGTGTAGCATCTTCACTGACAATTCTGCAGCTGTATAATTTTATTCAGATACCGACACATACTGAGCTATTGTTTTACATGCTGTCATTTTGCAAGAGTGCATCAATTCCATTAACAGTTGTTGCTCTCATTCCATACTGTATTCACTTGCTGATGGGACAGACTGAAAAGAAACTTGACTAGTAACATTTTCATTGAATATGGTCTGTTATTCTTTTAGACCTTGTTAGAATATGTTAATGGGAATGTGTATCATCTATGCAAGACTGTAAAAAATAACAGCAATTAGACAGGCACTACTGTAAAGCAACACATTTTACAAAAGCTTTTGACATAACGTTAAATACTTTATTTCAGTGATCGTGGTGAAGCAGCCATCTCATGGGAAAAAGTATACTAGTCTCATTGACTTGTATATCCTAACAATAAATATCATAGCAAGTGAAACCATGCAGGCTTTTCTAACAGAAATATTATTCAGTGTTAGGAACTCATATGTTACTTTTTATTTCATTCATAATGATTCGATATAGTAGATCATTGTTTCAAGTGGCAGTGTTTCTTACAAAGCACTCCAAACTTATGTAATTGGAAAGATAGGGAACAGACAATACTGTAGAACTAATCCATCTATCCTCAACCCCTTTTTCAATTTTGCACATGGGGTTGGGGTGTCACTTCAACAATGACAATCATTTAGAGCCAAGGTTTACAACACCAGGTGGCTAGCCCTGCTCCAGTAATTCCTCCCTACTGCACACTCACACCTATGGCCAATTTAGAGTCTCCAATCCACCTACTGCATGCCTTTGGAATATGAGAGGAAACCAGAGCACCCAGAGGAAACCCCCATTATGCAGGGAGGACATGCTGACTCCACACAGAAGGCACCCCAGTTAAGAAATGAACCAGAGAACCTCTTGCGTGAGGTGACAATTCTAACTGCTGCACTAACGCAGCCACCTTTTTTTTCTTATTTTACCTCTTTTCTCTGATGTCATTAATTCTACAATTCTACAACACTGTAGAATTAATGACATCAGAGAAAAGAGGTAAAATAATAAAACAATTTTGGGAAACACTAATAAAATATTAATATGCCTAGTGTCATTATTCCACAAAATATTCTTTATATTTTCTAGCACTTTGTAATAAGAAGCACCCCCCCACAAAAAAAAAAAATCTTCCGCTGATCTTCAGTGCAGACTGGCAATGGATTCAATTTCTAGTTCATTAATAACATTTTATCCTCACAGTTGACAATGAAATTTCTTGTTTTACTTGCCTAGAAATAAATTAAACATGATTTAATTACCCCAAAAAATCAACAACTGTAAAAGAGTGTACTGAAGTCATAATAACTCCCTCAACATGTTTACTTATAATATTCTACTAGCTGCTCATTTTGCAAGGCCAGTGTCCATATTGCACATATCACAATGCTAACATACATTACTGGTCGTTACATCTGTTCTTAACAATTTACCATATTTCTTCCACCATTACCTACAAGTAATAGCATTTACTTGAGGAATGTTCAATTCTCCTTCTTCAAAATTGGAGTGAAATTCCTCAGCAAACCATTAGCCACATCCCCAAAGCTACTATGCATTTCTAAACCTTCAGAAGTACCATCAGCTGTGTCAGTACACTATAAAACTTCTTCATTGAAATATTATTCTTAGCTGCGAAGAGGCATTGTACTATGCAAACTTCCTAATTTAGTTCATTGCTGCTGTATGTTATTCAGAATGTTCAGTAAAGAATTCAAATACCTGACTATGTATTCTAGTCATCCCTTGTCCTTTCCTATAATAATATTTTTAATTAACCAGAATTTCATTAATTAAGAATATACTGAATCTTAATTAAATGCATAAAACTGCAATATCTTCATGCACTTCCACATCTGGAAAAGAAATTATGTGTAGTTTAAATGGCTTATTCATCTTCCTCCATGGTATCGGAGGCATCCCTCCTCTCCAGAAATATGTACCAATTTTTTTTCAGCATTGGAACCCAGCACCAGTGAGGGAACTTTAAATAAATGTAAAATGAGATAAGTTAATATAGGTAACAAATGTGTTTTAATTCCATTAATCATACCAAATAGGGAGAATAATAATTACTTAAGGTTTGAGTTTTCTCCTTTAGCTGATCTACTACCAATTAATAGTTTAATTGTAAAGTTTCCTAATTTCTCCAGGTAAAATAGAAGCATGCAAATGTTATCTGTGTGGCTGGAGGATCTTGCACAGACTATCAAGATTGATTTTTGTACCGTGTAAATGTTTCATCTTCTTTAATAATGTCCTGCATTTTACCGACCCATTGATTATAGTTCTTCTGTCAATAAGAATAAATCACTCACATGAACTTTAAATGCTCTGTTGTACACTCTTATATTCAAGCCTGTCTGGCTACCAGAGTTTTTAGACAGAAGAGGGCTAATAGAACAAAAGTGCTGGAGACAGTTATCAAGGAAAAAATATAGTCTTTGACTACCTAAAGTGATCAACCCCAGTGTTGTCTGGTGAATATTTTTTTTTACTAGTCAGTTATTGTGAGGGTTAGTGATAGTACCCAAAACTTGCATTTCCAGATTAAGGTAGTCAAATGCATTACAAATGAAACAGCTTCTGGCTTTTCAATTTATTCAGGGTAGGGTAACGTAGACTGAAATGTTATTGTGGCCAGGTTTATCTTTTTCCCTTGCGGAAAACCATACTCTGCAGTGTAAATAATCTCAATTAAATGTTTTATTTTAAATTTGTTATCATTCTTGAATTAATAACTTTCGATTTTATCTTATTATTATAATTTAGTAAAGCTACAGGTCTATTGTCATTGATAGCTCCACCAGATTTTCTTTCTTCTCAATCAGATGTATTCTAGCTTGAATAATTGTTACTAGAACCTTATACCTAAGCATTGTGAAACAAATTATGGGTGGCAACAATATATACTTAAATACTTCATATGTGTCTAGACCCAGCCCATCAGGATGTGAACACATTTCTAGTTTTTAAACACTTTTAATATCATTATTAAATTTGAATATGAAAAGGTGAAATTGTATTTTCTCTGGCTTAAGAATGCCCTTTATCCATTGATTATTTTTTCTGTTAAATGTTATATTAAATGCTGCAGGACAAACTTTTCTATATGATCATGGGGTAGCGATGTTTGACCCTCTTCGGACCTTTATCTGGCTGATATAATTCAGAGTGCTCTGAAACTTAATTGACAAGACAATGACTTGCCTTACATTTTTGGTTGAATTCGATCTATTTTGATGTACATCAGCCTTACTTGTCTGATAATTCTGAAAATGTATTTTTCTGTTGTAATAATACCATTTATAGTTCTTAATATCTATCTTTGATCACAGGCAACAGACTCCTTTCTGCTTATAACTGATCATCCAGTAACGCTAATTGTTCACTAATATTCAACTCCCTTTTGTACTTGGGCTAACTTATTAAACTGCAAATCAACAATTTTAGTGAATCCCAGAAAATTATAAAGCATGCAGTCTTATCAATAGTCTTATCAATAGTCTCATCTACATAGTAATTTTATCTTCACCCTTGCTACATGTACTAAATCTTTACCCTAAAGTCACACCGGTGGTAGCAGTCTCTTTCTGAGAAAATACTAAGCCTAGGATTTTTAAATGTAACAGCTAATGCCCAATGATCCAAAAATAGTACTGAAAGACACCTAGATTTGTATAAGAGCTTACAAATATATGTATACCTAAATATAAATCAATTCTCATAAATGAATTTGTATATAGTGATGACTGTGTAAAAATCTTCTCCCTACTTACCTCAAACTTTTTAAAATTTGTCAAGCTATCCATGTTCATTGAATACTTTAGTGATTTCCCATGAGAATCCAGGAAGCTAAATCCCCTTTGGAGAGGAGAGCTGTCTGTTTCAATATCTAAAATTATGTTTCTGTCTCCAGTAATTATTATTGTGAAAATGTGACATATCTAAATCCCCTTAGACCATCTTATTTAAATTGTCAAAAAAGTGTACTCGCTCTTTAAATGGACAATAAATGTAATCAATTAAATATTTGTATTCCTCTCTCAATATTGTCAGTAAAATTAACCTCCTGACAGACTCTCACACAATTAATAATGGACTTGCTCTGCATTCAATGCTTAATGAAGATCAATACTCCTATTAAGTACCTGAATTAAAAAAATACTATTTGCATTCAATTCTATTTCTTTTTCCACCACAGCACATACTCAGCAAGTAAGCACATTTCTTACATATCCATTATTACTTATTTTAGTAACTCACATATATTGAAGCGTATAAAAGAGACCACAGCGTTTTTTTTTCTACAAACTGTTTAAATCCAGCTAAAGAAATGTTGCTTCTATGTAGAACCCCAAAATAGATGCTATAGCAAAAGCAAGACTAGACCAGCATAAGTGCCTTTTATTTTAGTCTAATGAAGCGCTGAAAATCACGGAGCTCCAATAAGTGCTCTACCTCCTAGGACAACAAATGGATGTGTGCCAGCACCAATGAATGTTTTAAAAATAACCAGTACCAAATAATTATATAAAAAAATTTTTGCCAGCACCAAAGATAATTTTCAAAAATAACCAGCACCAATAAATGTATTTGGAAATGTTTAAGTGGCCAGCACCAAAATTTGTTTTTATAAATAAACGATGTTCAAGAGTGTGTTCAGACTAACCACTCGTTGTGCACTCCTGTATAAATTGCCAACTACTTCAATTCTGTCAATAAACAACTCCTTCCACTAGTTGCACCAAACTTTTCCATTCAACTCTGTCAGTATCTATTTGCGTTAACAACTAGAACGCTCAGATGTTGATTCCAGCTTACCGCTCCAATATACTGTGATGTAAACAATTGTGTCTCTCCACGCAAGCTGCTACCGGCTATATCGCCTTCAGAACTTCACGTTGTTATACAAAGACTTCCGACAACGATAGACATCACAAATCCCTTTATTGTTTTTACACGATACTCTCCATAAAATACTTGTGCCTCCTGAACCAAAGGTTCAACCACTATGCACACAGCGTACGGTAAAAATTAAAAAATAAAACTGATTAAGCGTATACTGCGTGTAAACACATCCAAACAAGATACGCTAATCAAATGATTGACCATAAAGCATGACCTGGAATGCTCAGATGTTGACAATAATCCTGGTACATTTTGGTTAAGCGCTTTCACTCAATAAAACTTGAGCTTCTTCAGAACATCACATTAAAAAAACTTTCTTCCTATAAAGCTTCTTTGGCGCTAAATTCAAACCAGGTCCCCATTTTTAAAGCTACAGGGTGTATTCTTACACAGTAATACATGCTCATCAAATGATTTAAAACCTATGTATAAAATGAGTAAAATATAATAATGTAAGAATGTATTTGTAAATAAATATATGGACAATATATAAATATTATATAAACAATGTTATTTAACAATATGTATATTCCTACCCAATCTTACTATACATTATTTTATATATTAATTAAAAGGTCAGGAATAAGTGTGGAATGAAAGTGGTAAATACAAAAGTGTTCACATAACTGTGAGTAGTTATGCTTATTCGTATAATTAATTCATACTTCTACAAATAAGCTACTATAATACAACATACTCATCATTGATTTGTCTAATAGGCTATGGAACATCCTAACAATTTGCATCTAATATAGATGTTTAAACATTAATTGTATGTGTTAACACCTAATATGGCCTTTAAAGAGATATTATCATTTAGGCCTGGTGGGGTGGTGGCATCTACAAATATTTGCCACCAAGCTTCCCTATAACTTAATACCTTCTTATTGTCCCCTCCCCTGGGGTCATATTTTACACTGTCTAACAAGCCAAATTTGAAATGGTGTTCCTCACCACTGATTTCTATGTGTTTGTACAGTGCGTTTCTTTTATCCTTTTTCTTTATACAATATATATGTTCATAAATTCGCCTTTTTAAATTCCTCTCTGTCTTCCCCACATAGAAATTAAAACATATTTGACATATTGCTATATATATTACCATTCTAGTATTACAGTTACCCTTAATAAATCTAATATTAGTTCTCATTATATTGTTGTATTTTTTTATTCTCAATAATGTACCTACATTGACTACACGCACCACATTTAGATGTGTGTTCATTACTATGTATAGATTTCACCTTGTTATACAAAGTTCCCTTTTCGATAATTCTTTTAATGTTGGCCCCCATCTTGTATACAAAGTTTGGTTTTCCTCCTATTGCATTATTTATTGACACATCGTTGTGAATAATGTGCCAATGATTCTTAATACTCTGTATGATATAATTAACATATGGACTATAGGTTAATATCATAGCCCTACTCCTACTTTCATTTAATTCATTGTTTTTATTAATTTCGTGCTGAGTTAAATTAGTGATGATATTTTCTAAACCTAATAATGGTTTATAGGTTTTATTCCAAAGACTTTTTACATAACTGTCAACGTCGTTCAATATTCTTGAAGGATATCCCCTATCCAAAAACATCTTGTGTATTAATTTGATCTCATCTTCTAATATATTGAATGCTGTTGTCATTCTTATAGCTCTTATACATTGGCCTTTATATATATTCCTCTTTAATTTTTCAGGATGACAACTTGTATATGATAGATAATCATTGGAAAAAGTATCTTTTCTATGAATTCTAGAATGTAACACATCACCTTCTTGATAAACTAAGGTGTCCAAATAGGGTAAACCAATTTTGTTGTAAACATATGTAAATTTCAAAAAATCGCTGCTCTGGTTGATATAGCGAATGAACTCTAATAACTCTTCTTCACCTGCTTTCCAAATAATATTAATAATTTTTATTAATAATAATAATATTTTTAAAGCATTCATTGGTGCTGGCACACATCCATTTGTTGTCCTAGGAGGTAGAGCACTTATTGGAGCTCCGTGATTTTCAGCGCTTGGTTTTGTTTTTGTACTTTTAGTCTAATGAAGTTATTTGTAAATAATTTATGAATAATATACATACAGTCCTTTAAAGCAGCCATTGCACTAAGGTATGGAAGTGTAGATACACCCTTAGTTATGTTCCCTTGGATCATAAGGACAACATAACTGTTGTGCTGGTCATGTAACCACATAGACAATACCATACTATCATATAGCCATAGCAGGGCTTTCAGTATTAGACATGTTTTGATGAACTTGAGCACTTTCCTTTTCTCTAGATCAGTTTTAAATCTTTTACATGCTCAAACACCACCTACTTTAGTTATCACCTTCTCTCCCACTGGTAAGATAATCATATTCTCAGCACATCTAAGATACATCTTATAAGTTATTGCTGTATTTCTATTAATAATTATGAACAGAAAATAAATATACATTTACAGATCACTGAAGTGAGACTTTTTTTTCTTGAAAGCCAAACCATCTTTAATTTGCACAATGTTTTTCAAGTAATGGATTGAAAACCAGGCACCACCAACTTTAAAATGCATAAAGATGCTGGCTGGAAATTATTGTGGTAAGTAAATAAAGGTATAAGAAAGTACTTAAACAGATCCATTATCAAGATTCATGTAGCCTGACTAATGTTCAGTTTTAAGTGTAGTTTTCTTTGCAGTCCTTTCCTAAATTTTTATCGTTGACCACAGGCAACATCCTCCTCACTGCTTCTAACTGTTCATCCAGCAATGTTAATCTTTCACTACTATTCAACTTCCTTTTTTCATTGGCCACCTTATCAAACTGCTTAAAGGTGCTATTCCACCATTAATAATGGCAGTATTTTTAATTGCATTTAATAATGATGCAAGCCCAGTAAGCTCACCGGACACAACTGTCCCTTTCCATGGGTGACTTGGAAATACTGTCTGGCTATGTGAATTTCACAGATTTGCACAGTAGGGAAACAGCAGCAGACAGACTCAAACTCTAGATTAGAAGAAGCAGGTTGTTAACAGTATATGCTCTTAATCCTCTGCACTAAATGCTAAGGCATAATAATTTGTTTATTAACAGATGTCCAAGTTTTAAACATGACAAAGCGTTTTTGTGCTTGAACTCTAATAAGTAGAAAAGATAATACTTGATGCTTAATATGCACATTGTATGTAACAATACATAGCCATTGCTGAAAATTGTTTTTACATTTCTGATCTTATATAAGTCAGTATTATTCAGTGAAAAAGTATAGCCTTTCAGTGAATTGTGTTTGCAGTGCTGTTGGCCTTTCAAGAGGTTAAAAGGGGCTATGGCTGTCACAGAACAGCTTAGTTTGTAGCAGTTGTATAGAAAATGCTACTGAGTCAGCAGAACTAGTGCACATTATCAGGACTGCTGTCCATTGTCATTTTCTGAGCTTCTGATTGTGCATATTTGGACTCCAGCTGTCAATAAGCTATGGTCATGTTGAATATTAGGTTGGTTTTGTGTGGTTTGAAATAGGCCTTCATCCAGAACATGGTACAAAACTAAAAGCAGCAACTCAAGTGAAATATCTTTTTAGTGAGTGTGTGGACTATATATGGGTGCTCATGAGACAGCACTACGTGCAGTACTGTTGTCATAATGAACTCAAACATTCTAGAAGTACTGCTACCATTGTAAAACACACACACACGCACACGCACATGCGCGCACACACACACACACACACACACACACACACACACACACACACACACACACACACACACACACACTATTATAGATATGTGTGAAAATATATAGAAAGGCATGAAAATATGTACAGGCCTTAGTATATAGGGCATGAAAAGGTGTGTATTGTACAGATATTACCATATGGTCAAGGGTGTTTTGGGGTATGAACCTGAAGGATGAATAGCTAAATGCCTTTGGGAAGAAAGTAATATCTGTGCCATGCTAAACCCTATGTACCTTATAACATTTGTAAAATGGACATCTGTTTTGTTTTAGTATGAATTTTACATTTAGTAGTTTGTTTATGATAAGTATATAATCCTATGTTGTCTTCTCCTTCCAGCTTGACTGGTTGGATTATTGGCCCTTAAGCAGATCTGAGCTGGCAACTTTTTCATCAGAGCTTCACCAGCATTCAAACTCTCCCTCTCCAATTATGCTATGGGAGGAATACCCCTCAGATCTCATTTGCCTGTCTATGGAGTCAGACACAATTGCCAGTGCTCAGTGAAATTTGTCTTCAGATAAATGATTTTCTTGTATTGCTTTTTCCTATTTCAGGTTTTCTTCTTATCACTCCATTCTGAAGATTTTCATTACCTTTTCATAAAATGTTCAAATATTTCCTAATTTTTTCTCTCTTCCTCTTTCTGGGGCTTACCTAAGCCCGTTTGTCTGTCAGAGTTCCTCCACTGATGCTGTTTACTTTATCAAATATGGACAAGGCTTCAGGCTTTAAAAAAATGACATGTTGGTATAAACTCCCACCTCAGAATCCCCACTTACAATGTATGGTCTGTTGGGATATAGAACACTTGGATTCAAAATGTCATATTTGTGCTTCTTTTGACCAGAGGGCACTTTTTGACAGAACAAATAAGTTGACTTTTAAGGGTTTTCTCCCTGCCACAGCAAGAGATTTGAGCTTCCACCTCTTCCTTTCAGCAATGCAGAGGAGTGTAAAAACAGAGTTCAACGCACTTAGACAGTGATAAAGACAAGGAAAAAACACAGAGATCAAGAAAAGAACAAGATCATCTGTGATTCTGACAGTCTGTCCAGAGACTAAGATACCTAAATCCTCAACATCATGTCCTGCCACTCTCATGACTTTGGTTCTAACTGCCCCAATACTTTTGACTCCTATGCCAAAGTTGTCTGAGCCCATCATTATTTCCAGTTGTTCAACAGTCTTCTGGATCACAGTCCTCCGACAGGAAGCTCTCTAGGTTCTTAGGCTCCCAACCTCCTTCTGTAGCATCCTTTAGGCCATTCAGTTGCTCAAGGAGCCTTGTTGAATTTAATTGGGATCAGGTAATAAGAGCCTTTGTGACAGTGCAGATAGATACGAGGGTCATTCCATCTCCAATCTAATCATCAGGCAGAGCTGACTGTTCCTCTCTCCTTACTTTTTTCCTTCACTAGTTTCTATTACAGTGGTAGCAGAGCTGATATTTTCTCTGGTCATGTCCAGCTCACTGAGCTCTGAATCCTTAGGGCTGGGTGCATCCTGTAGCTGAGTAGTTGACATTGAGGCCTCAGACTCAGCTTCAAATCTGACTTAATTTGGTCTGTTCCTGTCTTTGAATGCTTTAGCTCTTGACTCCTCAGCACCAGTCTTGGCTTTGCATCCGAATGATGCCTCAGTGCTGGAGAAGCATTATTCTGATCCATCTTTTGCTCTGAGTATGTTTCCCTTGGTGTGATCAGTGCCAAATTCTGTTTCAAGGTTTTTGAGAGGATTTTACCACTCCAACCAGCTAGGCCAAGGGAAACCAAATGTTGCAGCTCTTTCTGGACCCCTGCTTCATCTGCAAGCTTTTATTCTCATCTTCCACCCCAAGGACAGTCCAGTTTTGAAGGGCTTGATTCCCTTCTTATGTATCAAGGGGGTAAGAACACTTTTGACACGACAGATGGTTACACCCCCATAGAGGACAAGAAGTGCAAGAAGAGACACTTGAATTGTTCACAAAAATCCCTCACTGAAGACAATGGATTAGATGAAGGGGAAGATTCTCCCATACTCCCCCAAGGACACCACTTTTGGTGAACTCATAGAATTACTTAAGCAGAGGAGGAGTTAACCACTTCCACACCTTCTCTGGATGAGGAAGTGCTTTATGAGACTTTTGGGATGACCTCTGTACTTCCTGTAGGGTCCCCCTTACTGACTGCTTGATTGATGCAGTGGCACAGTGAACATGGTGGGACCCAGACATGGTAGAACCAATACAGAGGAAGCTAATAAGATTTTACTCCCCCAAAGTAAGGTCCATATTGGAGAAAAGGCCCTCTTGAGATCTCCATTCTGGTTGCAGCATCCATAAGAAACAAATTATCGGGAGAGCGTCCCACTGTCGATCTCCCCAACAGAGAATCTAGAGACAGAGCAGTTTGGAAAGTGTGTCTACACCTTGGAAGCCTTTTTTCTTAAGATGCCTTATTACATTTCACATATTGCCAGGTTTCAGAGGGAACTAGTAAGTCAAGCATTAGAGTCCCTCTGAATACTGTGGACATTAGAAAGTCTTTGTAGACCCAAATGTTGGCTATGTTGTCTGTCACTAACTCCACTGTGAGACTCATTTCTAATGTGGCAGATGATGCAATATGGGCAAAGGCACTGGCATTGCTATCCTACATCATGCCTGACTGATACTTTGCTACTTTGCAGACAAAGCATCCTTCCTTACTGTTCAAAGGATGGATCATCTCCTTTTGCTCCCAAAGTTGATACTCTAACAAAGAGAGAGCAGACAGGAGAAATTCTTTCTGTAGTTCATGTCTGTTTTTCTAAACCAATGACCTTTTTCTGGGAATCAAAGAGGTGGAAAGTGATTCTGGTTTAAGAAATCCCAGCCTTTTTTCTTTGACTCCTCTTCAGAAATAGCCCCCACAGTAGAGGGGGCAATACCCCAGGGTCAGAGGTCACCCACAAAATCAAGAATTTAGGAGCCCATTGTCAGACAAACCCTTCCAACTTGAATGTTTGCTTGCCTGTATACCTCTGGAAGTATTCAGGGGATGCTTTTCTTTTCATTTTTAAAACTGGACAGCTATGATGCAAGGTTGTTTGGTGAAGAGAATCACATTCAGGGGCTATATTAACCTCTTTCATTCCACTCCCATCACTCTTTTTTACAAGGCTCTTCCAGATGTTCAACCCAGTCAAAAAAAGAGCTGTGTATAAAAAAAAATTAACAGCTGATACAAAAAAAGAGCCATCTAAGAGGTCCCACAAGACCAAACAGGATCCAGCATCTCTGCAAGATTCTTTTCAGTTCCCAAGAAGAACAAGGACCTGAGGCGAATACTGAATCTCAGTCATTATAACCCTCACATTCTAAACACAAAATTCCTGATGGTCAGAGTACACTCAGTTCTTCCACTCTTCCGGAAGGGGGACTAGATGTTCTAAATTGACCTTCAAAATGCTTACTACCACATCAAGGTAGCAAGGCATTCAATAATGTACCTTCACGTCTAGGTGGAAGCCAGTCAATATTAATTATCTATGCCCACTCAGTTACCATCGTCCTTCACAATGTAAAACCTATGGTCACTACATTAGTTCCTGACTCCAGTACTGCAGCAGCTCTGCAACAAGCCCTATCCCCTGAAAGTTTTCACTGAGAACTTTATCACTCTGCAAAAGCCTGTGGTCACTACATCCAGTTCTGACCCTGATACTGCAGGAGCTCTCCAACATGGTCCAATTCCTGAAAGTTTTCACTGAAAATGTTGCCAGTGTGCAATAGCCTGTGGTCACTACATCCATATCTGACTATGATACTGCAGGAGATCTGCCACAAGGCCCAACTCCTGAAATTTTCACCAAGAACTTTGTCATTGTTTAATAGCCTGTGGTTACTACATCCAATCCTGACCATGATATTGCAGGATCTCTGTGACAACGCCCATCTCCCCAAAGTTTTCAATGAGAACTTTGTCACTGTGCAATTTAAGGAAGTTTAAGATGACACGCCTTATTGTGTATTAACTTTAAGTAGTCAAATACATGCCTTCCCAGTGCTGGAAAGTGGCTGTGATATTCCCCCCAAGGAGTAGTCATGGCACTGTAAGGAACATTAACTAAGTTGGCTACTGTCCCTTCTACTGACCAGTAGATTTCACTGTATATGCCAGTTACTTAGTTTCCCTAAAAACATGTTCTACTTTGTGCCTCCATGTTAATTGCTCTGTAATGGCTATAAACTCATTGCTTTCTGTAATAAATGACCTGATGGTGGGGATCCCACTATGCTTGGCTTTACTTCACTCCTCTACGCTATCTCCAATTCTCACCCACTCCTTACTCTACCATTATACTTCCCATATACACGTCACCTGTGATACCCATTCCATAACTCTCCCCAAACAACCTTGCCACTATCATACATATACTCCTGTTTGTATTTTCCTTCTTCCCAACTTACATCTAACATTTAGTATAATTCCCAACAGCATTTCTCCCTCCCATGCTGATTTGTACTATATCCATTCATACTCAGACCCCTGTGCAACAGTACCTATCTATTATTCTACATTTCAACTTCTGCTTTCCCAAAATTAAGTCTTACTATTTTATCTTAATCACATCTTAATACTATGTTTGTTCAAACCCCTCTATTTCTCACACTTCAGAAACATAAAGGATGATTCCAGGACAAAAATAAAAGTAGCAGCGGTTGGACCAAACACAAAACAAGGCTTGGGACAAAAATGTAATTTAATGAGTTAGAGATTTCATTTGAAATGTCAAACTTCTTCAGACTGAAATAAAATCAAGTACCTCCCCTTTATGTAGACTCAAAGGAAGTTACATAAATTACATCAAGACAATTGTCTTCCACACACTACTCTAACTCCACAATGACTGCCCCCCAAGCCCAGTAATCTAACATTTTGCCACCATAAATATTAGAAGCAAAAGAAATAAAACTACTGAGCTACATGTCTGGATTACTAAACACAAGCATGATATTCTCATTATAAGTGAAACTTGGTTTACACCCAGCATAAACAGTTCCAAAATTATATACCCCGGCTGTAATATCATCCATAATGAGTGTATAAACAGGCAAGGTGGTGGCATTACTTTAATATTTCCCAACAAATACCATATTTCCCCCTACATCAAACTAATACCAAAATTCAATTCAGCAGAGCTGTTTTTTACTTTCCTGAAAATAAAAAATATGTATTACTGTCTTTTATATCCCTTCTGACAACACAGCTACACTGGAAGATATCCCACATTGGATACCCATAACAATCCCACAAGAAAGAATACTATCAGGTGATGTTAATATCAATTGATTAGACATAAACTCAAACTCCCCTACACCTAGCATGAGCTTACATGGTTTCACACAACTAATTAATAGGCCCACACATTATAGCAAGACATCAAATTCTTTATTAGACTGGATCATAGTATCAGACCCTAGCAAATTCACCTCCAGAGGTACAATATCATATTCTCTCAATGAACATCTCCCAATCTATACAACCAGACATCTCACATGTCCACTTAAACAGCATGTTTATAAAATAACACTCATCCTCTCCAATCTTAACCCAGAAATATTCAATGTTAAGTTGTCTATCTCTCCTTCATTCTTGCTTGTTGGGATCGGCTCCGACTCGGCCATCTACTAAAGCTCGAGAGCTATTTACTGGCTCGAGGCCTCCCCTTATCCCACAATGATTGGCGCTAGATACCCAGATCTCGTTTGCCGCTTCAGCTATGAGGTTGCGCTTTTACTGGTTCAGGTCATATTAATCCTTTTTTTTGTATTACTAGCTAATATTTATCTTGTATTTTTCTTATATATAGATTGTCTTTCCCTTGTAGTGTATCCCCTAGTTTGTCCCACTAAGGAAACTCATTTTCTGTTAGAGAGTTTCTACCCCCGCCTTGTTTCTCTCTATTAGTGGCTAACCCCACCCTTGTTGTACCTATAGGAGTAGTGTTTAGCCTTGTAGTATTTGTATATTTTTATTAAGGATAGTTGTTATTAAGTGTGTGTGATAGTTTTTTGTGGTTATTATTGTTAGCTTAACTAGTGCGGGTGTGTGAGTGTTTCTGTGTGCCTTGTTTAAGCACTAGTTTAATTTTTCTCTCTTTAGTATCCCCGGGCCAGTATGTCCAAGGATACTAAAGTTTCAGGCTTCAAGAAGTGCGACTCATGCTGTCAGAAGATGTCTCAGTCAGGGAAATCCTCAAAGCCTGCCAAGCCGTCTGCTCCCAGTTCGGAGCCGTCGCCGGGCAGAGCATCTGCCTCCTCTTTGGCTCCGGCTGGAGCCGACATCCCTAGACCTCAATCGGCTCTGACTTTAGTATCGGAACCATCGTTGGGCCGAAAACGTTCTAGGTCCCCATCCCTAGAATCGGTTTGTTCGGCTCCAAGGTCACCGTTGCTTCAGTCGGTACGAAGCCATAGGTCCCACTCCTCTCAGTCCTCCAGGTTATCCGATCATGACTTGGAGAGGGTGGTCAGTAGACTCCTTAAATCGCAGGCCCTGGCCAAAATGTTAACCAGCCCTTCTCAACAGACTGTGGCTGTCCCGGTGTCTTCAGCAGTTCCTCCTCCGACTCCCCTTTTGTGTTCAGAGCCGGAGCTGGTTGGGGCTCGAATCTTGGAAATGTCGGAGCTGATACCACATCTTTCGGCTCCTTCGTAGGCTCCGATCTCTTCATTGGTTCCTTCCTTGGAGGGATCTCAGTGCCAGGACTCCCTCATCGGCTCTGAGGGGGCGAGTGGCATCGGACCCTTGTCCGACTACATTCTCCCTCTCGGGGCTTCGGCGCAGGTGAGCTCAGCCCCAACATTGGCCTTGGAGCCGTCCCTCTCAGTGCCGGGAGAGGTTCATGTCTCTTCGGTGTGGGGACCCTCTGCTCTGCCTGATAGGGGCACCTTCGAGGTCACAAGGAGCATGCTGACTCCTGAGTCGGCTCCTCGATCGGCCCCTTCGGCTCCTCCCCCCATGGTGCCTGCATCTGTCTCTGTCCACCCTCCTGACCCCAAGCGTGGAGAACAGATGCTCCAGGTCGCCCCATTGGGCGTATCTTTCTCTTCTGAGGCCTCCCCTAATCATTCAGAGGAACCCCCTCGGAAGAGAAAATGTAAGAGGAAACATGTCGACTCCCCCGAGTCAGTCACGTCTGATAACGACTTGGAGGATTCGGAAGGGTCCCCAAGATCCCCCTCTGAGGATGTCTCTTTATCAGACATCCTAGAGATCCTTAAGCAGAGGGGGAACTGGACTGCCCTTAACCCTTCCGAGGATGAGTCGGTATACCTGGACGTGTTTGGTTCTCGCCCTTCCACCTCCTGGGTGTCTCCACCCTTCGACCTGTTCATGGAAGTAGTGGCTCGAAGGGCGTGGTCAGCCCTGGACACAGTGGAACCAACTCTCCGCAGGCCAACTAAGTTCATTACAGCCCCACCCAACAGACAATTTTTAACAAAAGGTGTCCCCGTTGATGCCATGGTGGTAGCAGCAGCCACTAAGAAGGAGTTGGCTGACCCTTTGGTGCCTGTCCATCCACCTAATAAAGAGTCTAGGACAATGGACAGGTACGGGAAGCGGATGTTTTCCTCAGCGACCTTTTCCATGCGGTCGCTGAATTATCTGTGCCATTTCACCCGCCTTCAAAGGGATCTTCTCAAGGAACTGGGTGATACCCTTCAGGATCCATTAGCTGCGGGGGCTCAGGATAAGATTAACTCCCAGATGGCAACCATGTGGCTCATTTCTTATGCAGCTGATGGGGCGAGTAGGGCCGCAGGTACAGGCGTGGCTTTGAGAAGACATGCCTGGATGCGGTTATGTAACTTTGCTGACCCCTTTAAGGCGTCCTTCACCAATACCCCCTTCAATGGTTCAGCTCTGTTTGGACCACAGGTGAAGGATACCCTTACCAGGTGTGAGCAGGAAGGCAAGACTCTCTCTGCCATGGGAATCCGTTTTTCTACTCCCTCTAGACCATACCCTAAGGGTCAGAAGAGTGGGAAAATGTGGATCTGAAGTAGCTACTTCATTTGATCTGCAACCTGTGGGTGTCGGATCCGACCTCGGACCCGGTCTGGCAGCTTTCCAAGCTCCAAGATCCGAGCTCCTAGCTCCTCCCCCTACCCATAATCCCCTAGTACCAACCACATTACCTCAGATCGTTTTTTGCCGCGGCTATAGAAACTTCCTCGTGAAGAGCTCCTGGCTGGGTGAGATCATTGCTGGTTTTTAAACCAATTTTTCTCTCAAAGTTTTCGTGTGTGTGTGTTAGTATCCCTTTTCTGCTTCTTCTGCTAGTTTTTTGGGTCACTTTTGTTAAATTTATAACTAAATTATCTTCACTCCCCTCCCCCTCCTAGTGTTTGGGTGTGTGTGTGAAAGATGTCAGAAGGGCCTAAGGCCATTTTCTCTAAATGTACTGAGTGTGGCCACAAGCTTTCTCCAGCTGATGGCCACACTCAGTGCGTTTTGTGCCTGGGGGCAGCCCATTTGTCAGAGGCCTGCCAAATCTGTGCGGCCTTTAACCCCCAGGCACTCCGGGATAGGAAGAACAAGCTGATCCTGGCAGGAAAGCTCCCCCAGGAGTCGGCTTCTTCTTCCTCTCCCGTTCAGGCTCCAGCTGCTTCAGCAGCTTCAGCGCCATCTATCCCCTTAGCTCTACCCGGGACTCAACCTCCCTCATCGGGTTTGAGCTCTGGGGAGACTAGTGCCTCTTCCCTCAGAGAGAAGAGGCACAAGGATAAGGATGGACATAAGTCCCATAAAAGGCGGGCCGAATCTCATCCTTCGGCTCCGCCAGCAAAACTATTAAAATCTCCCTCGAGGGTCTCCGGATCCCCCTCCTCTCGGCGCCGTTCGCCCTGTTTTTCGCCGGAGCCGGAGGAGGAGGATAGGTCTCCCTCGAGATCTTCGAGGCGACCCTCCCGGCTTGCTTCTACTACTTCATCGAGGTCGACCCGAAGCATCTCCGAAGCGGATATGGATCGGATGATGCGTCGGTTCTTACAGATCCAAATGCAGATGGGGATGCTCTTGCCTCCCCCCCCTCTGGGGGGGAGTGCAGCCCCCATATTTGCCCCGATCACTCCTTCTCCGACCCGTTTTCGAGTCTCAGAGTCATCGGATCCAGGCCCTTTTGGACCCGGGGAACTGTCGGCGCCGATAACGGTTGTCTCTTCGACGCCGACTATACCTTCGAGCTTGTCGGACCCGAGCTCTCGGGGCCGAGGGCTGAGCATCGGATCCGAGGGAGTTGCTGTGTCTTCGGCGCTGTTGGCGTCGGAGCACACCTCTGCCTCAGCGCCGACTGCATCGGCTCCGACCCTGATCCCTTCCTCGGATCTGAGGAGATTGCTCTCAGAGGCTGGTGAGAGTGGCTCTCCTTCGGCTTTTGAGGTAGTGGAGAGGGTACTGTCGAGGTCCTCCAGATCCCCGACCCGGGCTTCGGATCCACCCGTACCCCCACTGTATGAGGGTCTGTCTTCCATCATCCGTCCATCTGGACAGCCTGCCCAAGCCCTCCAGCTAGTTCCCGTGGAGGAACAACAACCCGTGGACAAGCCCTCTTCTGACAGTCCCACCGAGGAGGTCCCTCGAAAACATCGGTGCAAAAGGAGGCACCTGGACTCCCCTGAGTCCATTACCACAGAAACGGACTTAGATGATACGGAGGGTTCCCCAAGGTCACCCCCTGAAGATGTCTCCTTTGGGGACATCATGGAAATGTTGCGTATTAGAGGGGGGTGGTCAGCCCAAAAGCCTTCCCTTGATGAGTCCGTGTTCCTGGAGGCCTTTGAGGCAGGCCCATCTGCCTCCTGGGTGTCCCCTCCGGCCGACCCCCTGGTGGACTTAATTACCACCAGGGCTTGGAAGGAGCCCGACACAGTGGAGCCAATCCCAAGGCACCCCGATAAAGTCCTCAGCCCACCCACAGATAGACCGTCTTGGGCCAAAGGAACCCCCGTTGATGCTATGTTGGTGGCGGCCACCAAGAAAGAACTTGCACAGGAGAGTTCTTCGGTTCACCCGCCGGATAAGGAATCTCGAGCGCTTGACCGGATTGGGAAGCGGATGTTTGCTTCAGCGACCTTTTCCATAAGGGCGCTGAACTATATGGCACATACCATTAGGCTACAGCGAGACTTGATTAAGGAATACGCTGCAGCCCCCCCAGAGTCCATGTCGGTCCCAGACAAAAAGGTTTTTGAGACTCGAATGGCCACTCTAAAATCCATCTCAAATACTTCTATGCGGCTTCTCTCCCATGCAACGGTGGGAGCCGCTAGAGCTAGCGGAGCCGGGGTCGTCTTGCGACGTCTCTCCTGGCTCCGTCTGTGCGACTTCACGGACCCCTTCAAGGCGTCCTTCGCGAACGCCCCTTTTGACAGTTCTGCCCTGTTTGGCAAAACTGTTCGCAACATGCTGGTCCAAAGTGAAAAGGACGGGAAGACGCTGTCTGCTGTCGGAGTCCACTTCTCTAATCCCCAAAGATCCTTCTCCAGGAATCAGAGGGGACAAAAGAAGCTGTGGTTCCATAAGTCTCAGCAATCCCATCCTGCTGCGGACCACTCATCCTCCAGAGGCAGAGGAGGACAAGGTGGACGCCGGCCCAGAGGCAGAGGGGGGCCGCGTAATTTCGGGTCTAGAGAACCTTTCTCGGACAGACCCGCGCAACAGCCCTGAGGGCTTGCCCGACTGTCCCTCTCTGGAGGCAGTCGGGGGGCGATTGTCGGAGCACCTATCAAACTGGGAGTCCCTTACAACAGATCGATGGGTGCTCAGGATCATATCCAGAGGTTACTCCATTCCATTCATAAACCTTCCCCCCAAATCCAGGCACCTCCCCGATGTCCCACCCGATCAGAGGGAGGCAGCGGTTTTGGAAATTTCAAAGCTGCTAAGAAAAAGAGCCATCCAGCCCGTCCCCCCAGACCAGTCCGGATTGGGTTATTACTCCAGGTTCTTTTTGGTGCCAAAGAAAACGGGGGACCTCAGACCCATCTTAGACCTTTCTGCCCTGAACCTGTTCATACCCAAGGAAAAGTTCCGGATGGTCACTCTCCAATCTATTCTCCCCCTACTGCGGGAGAACGACTGGATGTGCTCGCTAGACCTCAAGGATGCGTATTACCACATATTAATGGACAAATGATCCAGGAGGTTTCTCCGCTTCCGGCTCGGAGCCAGTCATTATCAATTCAGGGTTCTTCCATTCGGCCTCACCTCAGCCCCCAGAGTGTTCACCAAGGTCATGGCAGTGGTTGCAGCCCACCTGAGACTCCAGGGCATTCAGGTCTTCCCTTACCTAGACGACTGGCTCCTCACCACGACCAACAAGCACCAGCTCTGTGCGGTGAGAGATTATGCTCTGTCTCTGGCCCACAACTTAGGCATCTCAGTAAACGAGCAGAAATCCTGCCTGTGCCCCACTCAAGCCCTAGAATTCATAGGGGCCAGGTTAGATACACAAATCTCCAAAGTTGTTCTAACGTCAGTCAGGCTGAACAGCTTGTCATTCCAGGTGTTAGCCCTTCTTCGGAGCCCTGCTCCTCCAGCAGAGTTAGTCCTGAGGGCACTGGGGTCTATGTCAGCAGCGATCGGTCTCTCTCGTCATGTGCGTCTGCGAATGCGCATATTACAATGGACCCTTCAAGTCCAATGGTCCCTGTCGATCCACCCATTATGCATGCCAATCCCCCTGAGCAGGGTGTGCAGGGACTCCCTTCTGTGGTGGTTACAAGCGCAGGAACTCAGAGAAGGGAGACCCTTTGTAATTCCTCCGGCCAAAGACACGTTGACCACGGACGCTTCTTGCCTCGGGTGGGGGGGCATTGTTCAGGCAGATCCGTTCAAGGCACGTGGACTCCCCTAGAGACCGCATTACATATCAACATCTTAGAGATGAGGGCGGTGCTTTTAGCATTGCAAGCTCTCCACGACCTTCTTCCCATAGGGACTATTGCAATCCAGACGGACAACATGTCAGTAGTCTGGTATATAAACAAACAAGGAGGGACCAGATCTTATCCCCTGTGTTGAGAAGCCATGAGAGTGTGGGAATGGGCGATTTCCACCAACCGCTTTCTGATAGCAATGCACATTCCGGTGCGGTCCAACATATTAGCGGACAAGCTAAGTCGAGTGTTCCTCACTCCATACGAGTGGTCTCTGAATCCATCTGTTGCGAAGCAGATCTTCCACAAATGGGGTCAGCCTCGCTGCGACCTTTTCACTTCTCCTTTAAACACAAAATGCAGCGAGTACTTCGCGATAGTTCCCCCCAGAGGGGAGACCCCCAGAGACGCTCTAGTCCATGCTTGGCCTCCCGGACTCCTTTATGCTTATCCCCCCCTCCCACTTCTGATGAAATTCATTCAGAAAGCCTGTCGGTTGGGGAGCAGAGTTATCCTCATAGCCCCATTCTGGCCTCGACAGATCTGGTTCCCCTTTCTGCGGTCTCACTGTGTGGCTCCCCCATGGATTCTGGATCCCAGTCCAGACCTAATCTCGCACCCAGCAAGATGCCATACCCCAAACCTGGTCAATCTCAAACTTGCTGCTTGGTTGATCCAGTTCCATTAATGGCTAGGACACCCGGTATCTCATCCCCCGTTAAGGCCATTCTGGTGGCGGCTCATAAACCATCCACCAGGAAACTTTACAACAGTAAATGGAAACGTTTTTCCATCTGGGCCAAAGATAAAGAATTGGACCCCTTTACTGTCCCTATTCCGACTATTCTGGACTTCCTCTCCCTGCTTTTTAGACAGGGAGCAAGTGCCTCCACATTCAAGGTGCAGTTGGCGGCCATCTCCCATTTTCATGTGGGGGACGGCATAGGCTCCTTAGCATCTACTAAGTTGTGCAAAACCTTCTTAAGAGGCGTTTTTCTTTTGAAACCACCTGTCAAGACTGTGGTTCCCCCGTGGGATCTCACTCTGGTCTTACAAGCCTTAACAAGACCACCTTTTGAGCCGGCGGCCTCAGTTCCGTTAAAGTTCTTGTCTTGGAAAACTGCTTTCTTAGTGGCTATTACTTCAGCCAAGAGAGTTTCAGAATTACAAGCTCTGTGTATTAAACCTCCGTACCTTATTTTTCACAAAGATAGAGTGTCCCTCAGGACTAACCCATCTTTCTTGCCTAAGGTGGCTACAGAATCAAAGATTAATCAATCAATAAATCTTCCTGTATTTTTCCCAAATTTTCACAACAAAGGAGAATATACGTTGCACAAATTGGATGTACACAGACAACTGCATTTTTACTTGCACAGAACTAAAGAGTTTCGCAAGTCGGACCAGTTGTTTGTTTCTTATGCAAAATCAGCCATGGGCAAGGCAATTGCTAAAGTGACTGTAGCAAATTGGATCTGTCAGTGCATTATGCTGGGATACACTTCATCTGGGAAGCCAGCTCCGGTGGGCGTCCATGCTCATTCCACAAGTTCTGTAGCTACCTCAACAGCCTTTTGGTCTAGGGTTCCAGTAGACGATATTTGTTCAGCAGCTACCTGGTCCTCATCTCATACCTTCATTTCTCATTACAAACTGGATATCATTTCCAGAAGTAGGGCTTCTTTTGGCTCCGCAGTGCTTCGGAATATCCTTCCGTAAGGACCACCCAGGTTCTATAGGTTAGCTGGGGACTCTGTCCCACAGGTTGCAGATCAAATGAAGTAGCTACTTCAGATATAGAAGTTATGTACTCACCATAACGTTCCATCTGAGTAGATACTTCATTTGTCTGCAACCGACCCCCCCTGCCATCCCTCGAACCTCGGGAAAAGTCTCTGATCATTTGGAGTTGGTTTCTGTCTCGAGTTGGTGAGGCAAAAAAAACGATCTGAGGTAATGTGGTTGGTACTAGGGGATTATGGGTAGGGGGAGGATCTAGGAGCTCAGATCTTAGAGCTTGGAAAGCTGCCGGACCGGATCCGAAGTCGGATCCGACACCCACAGGTTACAGACAAATGAAGTATCTACTCAGATGGAACGTTATGGTGAGTACATAACTTCTATTTTCGGAAACCCCAGGGAGTCATGCCTGACACACGTGGCAAGTTTCCCTCCAGTGGCAGGGGATGGAACAATAATAGATGCCGCCTGAGGTGCAGAGGGGGTCCACAAAATCAGGGTAGCAGAGAATCTTTCTCTGACAAACTCTTTCAGCACCCCTGAGGGGCTGCCCGACTGTCCACCTTCGGAGGCAGTCAGGGGAAGATTGTCACTGTACCCAGAAGCCTGGCAATTCCTCACACAAGACAAATGGGTATGGTCCATCATATCCGAGGGTTACAAAATCCCCTTTGTCCACACCCCTGTACAAACAACCAAGTCCCTTCCAGATGTTCCACCTGGTCTAAGGGAACAAGCTGTGCCAGAAATTTCAAAACTACTAGAAAAAAGGGCCATCCAGTCAGTCCCAGCAGACCAGCAAGGATCCAGAATTTACTCCAAGTTCTTTTTGGTAGCAAAAAAGCAGAGGTCTGGAGACCCATTTTGGATCTCAGCAGGTTAAACAAATCTGTTCAAAGAACGAAGTTCCGGATGGTCACGCTTCAGTCCATTCTACCTTTTTGGGTCAGGACAATTGGATGTGCTCCATAGACCTTCAGGATGCGTACTACCATATCAAAATGGACAGGCACTCCAGAAGGTTTCTCCACTTCTGGCTGGGAGCCAGTCGCTATCAATTCAGAGCTCTGCCCTTTGGTCTCACCACAGCCCCCAGGGTGTTCACCAAATGCATGGCAGTGGTTACGGCTCACTTGAGATGGTGAGGATTCCAGGTGTTTCCATATCTAGATGACTGGCTCCTTACTGCTTCCACCAGGCATCAGCTACTGCGAGTCAGGAGTTATACCATCCAAACTTGCTCCGAGCTAGGTATCTCAATAAATTTCAAAAAGTCTGCATTGTCGCCTTGTCAGTCTATAACCTTTATAGGCGCAAGATTAAATACAAAAGAGCTGTCTGCAAAACTTCCTCTAGACAGAGTGTCAGACATTCGCCGACATGTGCAGGTCTTACTACAGTGCAAGAGGATTCAGGCCAGATTTGTACTAAAAACCTTTGGTCTCATGGCAGCAGCAATCATACTAGTTCCCCTGGCTCATTTTCATATGCGGATTCTTCAGTGGATGCTCTTTACCCAATGGTCTTTTCAACAACGTCCAATGTCTCACAACATAATAATCACTCAATCATGCAAAAACCACCTGGCTTGGTGGATGGTCTCCCCTCTAGTACTCCAGGGCAGACCATTTGTTCTTCCTCCTCCTGTTGCCATGGTGACCACGGATGCCTCCCTGATCGGGTGGGCATTTTCAGGGCAGGACTGTCCAGGGCACTTGGCAACCTCAGGAGTACCACCTGCACATAAACGTCTTGGAGATGAGAGCGGTGCTTTTAGCGTTGCAAGCTCTTCAGGACACTCTACCAACCGGGACTATTGCAATTCAAACAGACAATATGTCTGTAGTGTGATACATCAACAAGCAGGGTGGAACCAAGTCCTATCCCTTATGTCGAGAAGCACTCAGACTCTGGCAGTGGGCGATCTCCTCTCAACAGTTTCTGATAGCAACGCACATCCCTGGGAAGTCCAACATCATAGCGGACAGGCTAAGCAGAGCTATTCTCATGCCTCACGAGTGGTCTCTCAATCAGTCAGTAGCGGACAAAATTTTCTGCAGATGGGGTCAACCTTGCTGCGACCTTTTTGCAACTCCTCTCAACAGCAAGTGTGATGATTTCTTCACTCTCTTCCCCCTCCCTGGCCACTCCCCCAGAGACGTTCTAGTTCACGATTGGCCCCGGGGTCTTCTGTTTGCATCTCCACCTTTTCCCCTAATTCCCAAACTAATTCAGAAGGCGACCGCATTGGGATCCAGGATGATCCTCATTGCTCCTTACTGGCCTCGACAAATTTGGTTCCCATTCCTGCATCATCATCTGCTGGAGCAGCCTTGGAATCTGGACCCAGTGCCAGACCTCTTGGTCCATCAGTCGGGCGGGCTGCACCAATCCCTTCAGTCTCTCAACCTCACAGCTTGGTTGCTCCACTTCCAACCTTAGCCAGGCTTCCACATATTTCTCAGCCGGTGCATGAAATCATCCTTTTTTCGCACAAATCTACCACCAGGAAGACTTATGCTAGTAAGTGGAAACGTTTCTCTTTCTGGGCAGAGGCTAGGAATATAGACCCCTTTACAGCCCCTGTCCATCATGTTCTAGATTTTTTAGCAGAACTTTTTCAAGCTGGTTTCTTGTCTGCCACCATTAGGGTCCAATTAGCTGCTATTGCAAATTTCCATTCTGGCCTGTCAGAAACCAGCATCATGTCCCACAAACTTTGCAAAGCCTTTCTTAAAGGGACTATTTTGCTTAGGGCCCTAGTCAGAGATCCCCCGCCTCCATGGGATTTAAACTTGATATTAGCTTCCTTGATTCTCCCTCCTTTTGAACCTGCAGCTTCCTGTTCCTTAAAATTACTCTCCTGGAAGACTCTCTTTTTAGTAGCCATCACCTCGGCTAGGAGAGTTTCGGAACTTCAAGCTCTCTGTATTCGTCCTCCTTACCTTGTGTTTCACAAAGATAGAGTGTCACTCAGGACTAATCCTTCTTTTCTGCCCAAGATACCTTCTGAAACAAACCTGAATCAGGCTATTGATCTACCTGTCCTTTTTCCTAACTATTCGAACAAAGCTGAACAAAAGTTACACCAATTGGACGTTCATAGGCAATTACGTCTTTATTTGGACAGGACTAAGCAAACAAGAAAATCAGACCAACTCTTCCTGTCCTATGCTGAGGGCAAACAGGGCCTGCCAGTTTCTAAAGTAACCTTATCCAGGTGGTTGTCCTCTATTATTACTGTGATTTATCAGCTGAGACATAAAGAACTCCCTACTAAACCTAAAGGTCATTCCACCAGAGCGTTAGCTACTTCGGTAGCTTTTCAAGCTAGACTACCAATGGAATCTATTTGTGCTACAGCCACATGGGCCACTCCTCATACCTTCATTTCACATTATAAGCTGGATATGACCTCTAGGAGTAGAGCTGATTTTGCTCAAGAGTCTGTTCCAATGAGCCGCCCAGGACTGAGGTGCTAGGGACGCTGTCCCAACCAGCAAGAATGAAGGCGAGATAGACGACTTAACATTAAGAAGTTATGTACCTACCATAACATTCCATGTTAGTTGTCTTCTTCTCACCTTCTTTCTTGCGTCCCACCCTCCATCTCCCTAGCCTGGACAAACCGAAAAGAGTCCCTTTTTGAGGCCTTCTTCCTCTGGCTGAGTCTTATCTGGGTTACGTCCTCCTCTGTTTTAGTACTGTAGGTAAACCTTATATTTTGGACAGGTGTCCTTAAAATTTTTTCTATGGTGTTAGCTCTGCCAAAAGAGATCTGGGTATCTAGCGCCAAGCATTGTGGGATAAGAGGAGGCCTCGAGCCAGTAAATAGCTCTCGAGCTTTAGTAGATGGCCGAGTTGGAGCCAAGGATCGGCTCCGAACCCAACCAGCAAGAAAGAAGGGGAGAAGAAGACAACTAACATGGAACATTATGGTAGGTACATAACTTCTTATTACTACCCTATCATTTCTAAAAATTCTCCCTTTAGATGATGCTGTAAATGAATTCATTGCAACTTTCTGAAATACCCTAAATACCTTTGCACCTCACAGAAGGAAGAGACTAAAAATGAATAATGCATTTTGGCCATTCAAAAAGAGTAGAATGGTAATGCAGGATAGAGAAAAGGCCTGGAAAGAATGGCAAAAATACAAAAAAAAAATACAACATCACAAAACCTTAGAAGCAAATTAACGAAGACAAAAAACTATGCTACAATAACTTTCACAACAATAGTAAACACAATCCTAAGCATTCTGGTCAACTATAAAATAAATCCTACATTACAGCCAAAAATTCAACCATAATGCCTCTCCCAATAATCCAAAACTCAAAACTGAAATAGAATTAAACTCTTATTTCATAGACAGTATAGCATCCATTACTAAGTATTCACCAACATCCAATCCCAAACCAGCCCAACAGCCAAATATCAAAGCATCCACTTCCACCTTCAAATCTGAGCCCACATCCTACATAAAGCTGCTCCTAAACAACCTTAAAACATGCTCTACTTCAGCTGAAGACCTTCCATGCAAGTACCTTAAAATGGAGCTGATAGCAGTGCCTATCCTGTCTCAATCTTTATAAATAGGTCAGTTCAGGAACCCCATTTTACCTCTTTCTGGGAAAAAAATCTCACATTATCCCTCTACACAAGAAGAAATTCAACAAGCATTGCTAAATATAGACCCGCAGCAATCTAACCCCCCCAAAATACTTGAACAATGTATTCAAAAACAATTGCTAAACTATCTCCTGCAGAAAGAACTCCTATCCTTCACACAACATGGCTTCCAATCCTCCCATAGTACTAACACTGCACTTCTAACCTTTATAGATATTGTTCTTCTTTCTGCTTTTCCTGGTTAGGGGTCACCACAGCAGAATTCTGGTCCGCTAATGATTGGCAGTAGATTTTTACGGTGCTGAGGTGCCAGCTCAATGCCCAATCTTCAACAAAGGCACGCCCATTCACGCTTGTCTTTCGAAGGCCACTCGACCACACGGAGGACATGCAGACTCCACACAGAAGGCGCTCCAGCTGAGAATCAAACGGGAGAACCTCTTGCTGTGAGGTGACAACGCTACTGCTGCACCACCGCAACTTTATAGATACTGTCAATAAAACTAGAGATAATGCCAAAGTAGTTTTTCCTTATTTCTAGACTAATACAAAGCCTTCGACATAGTTTGTTACATCAAATTTCTACGTCGAGTGTCCTGATTAGGTCGATCTCAGTCCAGCTTTCTATTTTTCAAAAGCTACCTGTTCAGTAGTTATCAGTTAGTGAAAAGGCATTACACCCTCTCTCCATACCTCCCAGTCACTACTAGTGTACCACAAGGCTTTGTCATTAGTCTTCTCCTCTTTAACATTCTCACTAACACACTCCACACATCTAGACAACTGCATCCCTAATACAATATACCAGATGACTCCACACTCATAAGCACATCTGACAACCTGGCACATCTCCAAAAAATTACTGAGAGAGATTTAACAGTTACTTTAATTGGCTTTCTAACTCACAACTCGTGCTCAATCCCCCCCCCCATCCCAATAAAAGCAAGCTACTTCTTTTTTTCCCCAAATCTCTCTCACATGAAAAAATACCATTTAAAATCCTCTCTCTTAATAATGCAACCTTTGAAATCACTTCTCATAGCAAATTATTAGGGATGGTAGTGGATAATAACCTTAAATTTGACCTGCATATACAAAAAAAAAAAGATGCTATAGATCTTGTGACAGAATGCCCGCAGGAAATTAAAAATGTGTCGTCGGTTTAGAAGAAAATGAGCTAAGAGAAGAGTTACTTCATTTAATAGAGATAGATAGACATATTAAGACAAATAAAACCCCAAAAGTCTGATAAAAAAAATGAACACAGTAATTAGGACTGTCCATAAAGATCAGTGTGATAAAACAGAAGTAATCAGGATATATTACTATGCAGATAAATTAATAACAGATAAAGTCCTACCCCAAGAACACAGGTTAGTAAGGGAAAGGAAGGGGAGAAAATGAATACCATCATGGCAGTAGCGAACAGAGAAAACTATAAAGCAATTAAGACAAGAAGTGTCACTGTTAGAAGAGTATAGAAGAGGGGACAGATCAGCAAAAATACTCAGAATGATAGACATGAAAAAAGTAATGTATTATAACAGATATATAAAGGAAAAGTAAAAAATAAGCAATTTATTGATGACCCCAAAAATGCTCTATACAGAATTGGGAAACAAGGTAAAAGGAATTGAAATACCTCCCAAAAAAGAAGAAATATAATCATTTTGAAGAAATATCTATGAAGATCCTGTGGAACAGAACAAAGATGCTAAACAGAGAGAAGAAGTAAAAGAAAGAATAAGAAGTTTAAAGGTACAGGATATGAAATGGGATGAAGTGACAGTCAGAGAGACTGAAACAAAGTTAAGAAAAGCCTCTAATCGGAAAGCCCCAGGCCCAGATGAAGTACCTAACTTCTAATATCTTTGCACCCTGAACAGACACCAACCTGGCTAACAACATAAAAACAATGCTCCTACTTAAAAATGAACTTGCAAGCTACCGTAAAAATGATAGACCAATAACTTGCCTTCTGGCGACATAGAAACTATACACTAGAACTGATGCCAACAGAGTTTATAGTCAGTTACAAGAAAATTCAATCATGGCAATAGAACAAAAGGGCAATAAAAGAAAGTCATATGGAACAAAGGATAATTTATTGTTAAATAAAGTCATAGTAGAGAACTGTAAAAAGGGGAAAAATCTAAGTATGGCATGGATTGGCTACAAAAAAAGCATTTGATGGTATCCCACAGTCATGAATAAAAGAGTGCTTAAAAATGGATAAGATACACCCTACACTGATAAACTACATCACAGCGACCATAGAACAGTGCCAAACCACTTTTCAGTTAAGCCATGATAAAGGACAAATTATTATTCCAATGATAAAAATCCAAAGGGTGAAATTACAGGGTGACTCTCTGTCACCATTGCTCTTTTGCCTTGCCCTTAACCCATTAAGCTGTCTGCTTAACAGATTAGGTTATGGCTATAATTTGGCTTCCAGAAAGCAATGAAGTGTAAAGACTTTTCATCTTCTCTTTGTCAATGATTTAAAACTGTGGCAGAATTAAAGATGTTAAGATTTGCACTGGGTGTGACGAGGGTGGACAGGATTCAGAATAAGTATATTAGAGGGTCAGCCCAGGTTGGAAGGTTTGGAGACAAAGCCAGAGAGGCAAGATTATGTTGGTTTGGACATGTGCTGAGGAGGGATGCTGAGTATATTGGGAAAAAGATGCTAAGGATGAAGCTACCAGGTAACAGGAAA
This sequence comes from Protopterus annectens, assembly GCF_019279795.1. Taxonomy (NCBI): domain Eukaryota; kingdom Metazoa; phylum Chordata; order Ceratodontiformes; family Protopteridae; genus Protopterus; species Protopterus annectens. The sequence continues at coordinate 149,955,469 of NC_056738.1, read as the reverse complement.
AGAGGAAGGCCTAAGATAAGGTTTATGGATGTGGTGAGAGAGGACATGCAGGTGGTTGGTGTGACAGAGCAAGATGCAGAGGACAGGAAGAAATGGAAACAGGTGATCCGCTGTGGCGACCCCTAACGGGAACAGCCGAAAGAAGATGATGATAGCTCATCAGATGAGGAACTGAAAGCACAATTTCAAGTGGTCAAAACATTTTCAGATGATATAAGAATGCCATTTGTTCTTGATAAATGTGCAGAAGTAACCTTTAAAGCAAGAAAAGTACAGCACCAAGAAAACATCAGTTTGGGACAAGAATGTGATATAAAAGAACTTGAGCAAGAGGGAATGTATAAATATCTGGGAATTGATGAAGGATCAACAATAAAACATGAACAAATATGAATAAAACTTAGTAAGGAATATTTTAGAAAACTTAAATTAATCCTGAAAAAAAGCATTGACATCTAGGAACAAAATTCAGGCTATATACTAATTTGCTGTTCCTGTCCTAGCTTACAGTTTTGGTGCGGTTGACTGCCCCCAAAAGGTGTTGGATAGATTAGACAGGAAGCAAGAAGGATGCTTCACGCTCATCAAATGATTTATAAAAATCAGTGCATACCAAGATTATATATTCCCCCTTCTGAAGGAGGTATGGGCCTCCTTGAAATTGATTACATGTATAGATCTGCAATTGTGGGACTACACATATACCTACTTACTTCACAAGACCCAAGCATAGTGAAAGTTTTGAAACATGAGGAGAATAAATCTAAGATGACTTCCCTTCTTAGTCTAGCAGAAGCATATTGGTGTCAAGTGGGAATGGAAATCAAACCAGTAGTAGATAAAAATCAGGCAGCAACTGATTGTTCCAAAAAACAAAAGAAAGAAGGATCAGATGAGATGGCAAGAAATGTGGAAAATGCATAAATATAGTTGCAAGTATAGAAAACTCCTGAAAGAATTTCATGTTGATCAGGAATGAATGCAGGAATGGTTAAGAAAAGGCAAATTCAAACCAAAAGATGAAAGGTTAATATTGGTGGCAGAAGATTGTGGGCTACATACACATTGGTTTACAAAGTCCATTGAAGATGTGGGAGAAACAGACAAATGCAGGTTTTGTAAAACAGAATTGGAAACAGGTTCATAGGTTCATAGGTAGGTACTGGGCTATCTGCCCAAAGGCCCCTTTGGTTAGTTCCCTAGGCCCTTGATCTAGCAGCTAGTACCCTTGGCCCTTATCTAGTAGATCTGTTGGTATGATCCCTGGTGTGAACTTTCTGTTACCCATCCACTCGTCAAGTTGTATGAGTATGAGTTGCATACCTCTTTGCTAGTTGTGACATACTAATGGCAGAAGGACTGTATGCTGACAGGCATAATAATGTGGCAAGACTGTTGCACTGGGGATTGTGCAAGTCTACATCACATGAGATCACCCATTACCAACAGTTCAAAAGAAAGATGCAAGAAAACCAGATGTAGTGGTCCATGAAAAGAAGACAAAAGTAGCATTGATCATTGAAATTGCTACACCCAGTGACAACAGTGTCTTGCATACAGTCATAAAATATCAGGATCTGCAGGTAGAAATGAGAGCAATGTGGAAGAAAGATACTCAGACAGTTCCAATAGTAGCAGGAGCAACGGGTCTTATAAAAAATAATCTACAGTAAGTATTTAGATATGTTAACAATACATGTAAGTCCATAAGAATTGCAGGAGTCATCACTGGGCACATTGTGGGTGCTGTGAACAGCACTCCTGGATGGCATCAAAGATTGAAGCAATACTAATTTCATGAACTTTAATCGTACTTTGACTTAGGAATGGGGTCCATTCCTGTCATGGTATTAGAAACCCAAAAGACTTGGAGAAATTAAAAAAGAGAGAATACTATAGTCATAAAGTAACAAAAAGTATACTAAGAACTAAGCCAAGATGGGAATGTAGAAAGGGGATTCTGCCAATAGGGATTACTGCAATTAGGGTTACAGTGAATAGACAAGGAGTTTGGAATTTAATGGAGGAAGCCAGCAAAGGAGCCAAGGTATTGGGAATAAATAATTAGAAAGGGAACGGTAGTAGAATAGGAGGAGGACAAGAAGACATTTGGATTTCAGGCTAGAGATTGCCTTCACTATCAGGGATTGATATCAGACTATAGACAAAGAGAAAGGGATAGGGGAATCCTAAATAAAAGACTTGCACTGGTTGAGTTTTTTAATTTAATCTAAAACAGAAGGTGCTGTTGAAAATGGGATAATTAATAGGGCATATAAAATATTGCATGATAACTATAGGAATCAATCCGAGGTAGACAGAAAAGATTGGGAAAAGAGATTAATTAAGCAATTCACAAAGAAACAATGAGAGTACATATCTATAGCTTCCAAATATTTATTTATTGTTTATTATTTGCTGACATTTGTTAACCGGGAAAGTCCACTGGATCAGTAACCCATTTTCAGTGGAGGCCCGGGGAGAAAAGCTCCACAATTAAACAATAAGATATAGAGAGATGACTAACAGTTTTCAAGTATCAAATTAAACAATGTTACAAGATTAAAAAATTAAACAATATATAAACAATATTAAACGTAACAGTATGTAATCAGAACTTCTATAAACTTTGATAAACAGTTGGTGGTGTAGTACAATAATTTTGAGTTGTTACTTTTGGCATTGCAAGAAAAAAGAAATCATGGCAGTTCTTGTTGAAAATCAGTTACAGCGGTAATAGTAATATAAGACTGATGCTATTGGGGTAAGAGTTATGTAGAGCCTGTGGAACTGGGTAAGTATTAAGTAGTGCTAGGTTTATGGTGGTTTGCTTGATTTACACTGGCATGTGAGGTTGTCAAGGAGATATGTTTTTAATGCTACTTTTTATGTCTTTGTGCAGTCTGTCTGGGTAATGTGGGTGGGTAAGGAGTTCAATATATAACAAAATCTAGAGGATTTAGGATTTTTGCTTGGAAGTGTTTGCATAGATACTTTTGTACCCCAAGCAGACTCCAAAGAATTTTTCCCCAAGTAGATGGCAAATGTTGAAAGTGTAATGGGGAAGAAAGAGGTACAAAGGCGCATATATTCTCATAGTGTAATGAGTTGGCGGACTTTAAAAATTGCCTACATACTATATACCCTTTTCCCCATTGTAATGTGATCCTGGTGTTAGTATATATAGTTAGGGGGTGTGTGTGGGGGGCACAGCCCCCCCACACTGGGCTGTGTTGGGGGTGTAGCCCCCACCTAGTTTGGTTTTATATTATATTTCACCGAAAGCTTGAAAACAATACATTTTAAACCATAGACATACTTACAACACTAATGACTAACTCTTTCCGGAAGACAATATAAACCCAAACTAAGTGGGGGGCTACGCCCTCCACACCCCCCAATGTGAGGGACTGTGCCCCCACACCCCCTTAACTATATATACTAACTCCAGGATTGTACTACAGTGGGGAAAATGGCATATACCTTTTACTTGCCTTACAGTACTCTACACAGTGCCAGTAATTCACTTCAGTGAAATGAGATGTGGTGAAATGAGTTTTCAGTAATTTGAGCTTTCATTGATTTGGTCAGGGTGAATTGAAATTCAGTGAAATAAGCTTTCAATGAAGCAAAGTAGACTCTAATGTGTATGTATATATATATATATATATATATATATATATATATATATATATATATGTAGGTCTACCTGAAAACGCTGACAGTGCACAACGCTGATGACAAGAACACCGTCACCGGAAGATCGACAATGGAGAAGACCGACAGATGAGAATCCCGATGCTGAGAACACCAACATGTTAAGGTAAGATGTCCGATAGGGACGGATGTTAGGGTCAGGGTGTGAGTAAGGTAAGAGTGTGATAGTGACGGACTTTAGGTTTAGGGGCAGGTTAAGTGAGTTAGGGTTCGGGTGCAAGTAAGGTAAGTGTGCGATAGTGACAGAGTTAAGGGTTAGGGGCGGATTAAGTGAGTTAGGGTTAGGGTGCGGGTAAGGTAAGTGTGCGATAGTGACAGACCTTAGGGTTAGGGTTTGGGTTAAGATTAGTGCATAGATAGTTGTGTATGTAAGGTTTAGTGTAAGTTTGTAAGGTTTTTGGTGTGCTTGTGCTGTGTGTGTGTGTTTTTTGGGAAAGGTATTTGTTTTGTTGATTGTCGGGATTTTGGTTTGTCGGGCATGTGAAGTTTTGTGTTTTTGAACTTTCTTTTTTTGTCATTTTTTTTTTCGTGTTGGTTATTTCGTTGTTGGTGTTTTGGCATGTCGGTGTTATCAGGTATACCCATATATATATATATATATATATATATATATATATATATATATATATATATATATAAAATACTGGAGTGTAATGATGGGAATGAATTTTTGAGCTGGCATACAAGATCTGAATTATAAAGACATAGTAGGCCTTGTTAAGTTTGATTCTGGTGGCTGACAGAAAAGCCATTACTTGAAAACGGAAATCAAAGTCTAAACCAACTATACTTGAAGTACTGAATATTGTAACAGAGATAAAAGAACAAGAATGTGATCTTTAGAAAAGGGTAGGAGTGACTTACATAGAAAAAATGGAAATTGCAGAAACAATACATGCAGAAAAATGTTTTGGAGGAGGAATGAGGTTTCAGAAAAGGCAGGAATTGAACAATTTATGTAATGTTGCTTTGATTATATGATATGCAACAATACATGTGATGTATAATGTTTGTTAAAGTTGACCTGTTACCGTAGTTTGATTACTTTATATAAATGCAAGCTTTGCCTATGTCACAAGTGATAACTGAATAAAGTTGTTCAGAAAAGAGCTTTATACTAAACTGCATTCTTTTAGTTGAAAGTATGGCAACAATTGAGGGACCACATGGATAAATGATAGTGCTAGTCCATTTCATTGTCTTAAAAATGACTTAGAAGACCTAGATTAATTGCATAGTTATGCTACAATGTTGATACAAAAGAATGTATGGAAATGGTGAGAATTATTTGGTAAGATAGGATGAATAATCTAAATAATTGCAGCATAACAGCAAGAAAATATAAAACAATGCTTTGGGAAGCAGAAACCATTAAAACAGTACATAGTTTTTGGAGAAGATTTTAAAATTAGGAACAAGTGAGGAAAGGGACCTGGAGTAATCAAGCTTGTTGACTTAAGAGTAAACAAACACTATGAAAAAACAACAAGGAAGGTGGGTAGAATGTTAAAATACACTAGAAAAGCACCGCCATTAGAAAACAACACATTGCAAGCACTCCTTATAGTGATCATGTAAGGTCCTAGTTATAGCACAATGTGCAGTTCTGGAGAGTTTATTAGAAACAAAATGACACACTGTCTTCATTAGAAATGGTATGAAGAGTGAGAATAATATAATTTAATATATACAGTCAACAGGACAAAATGCAGAAGGACATAGGTGAAACTGTTCAAAAGTCATCAATAAACATCAAATCCAGATGAGTATCATACTTTAAAAAAAAAAAAAAAAATATATATATATATATATATATATATATATATATATCAAAAAAACACTAGGATGATTTCTGATGGTATAAGGTATGTACCTTATGGTAGATACAAGGAAGCATTATTTCAAAGGAAAGTCCACTACATGATTACAGCAGTCTCACTGAACAGATAGCAGAGACAGAATCAGTGACTGCATTCAAAAATATATAGGATAAGTAATATGCAATCTGTATGAGGAATCTTGATTGGTAAAAATGAGAACCTGTTAAATAATTAGGTAAGAAGGATTATTGTATATCCATTAAACAAATGAATAGATGGCCATGCAGTCCTTATCTGCCACTTGGATTTATATTTTATTAACACTAAGAATCTTTGCCTTATTATATGACATTTTCTACGTCAGTACACTAAAATGAAGATATTAATGCTAAAAATAATCATACAGATATAAAACTGACAAAATCTGTATGTTTTTTTTTCAGGTTACAAGTGCTGTAATCATTTTAGGAGTAATAGGTTTATTTTAGACTTCACTAACAAGCAGTCAACATATATAGGTTCATAGGTAGGTACTAGGCTATCTGCCCTAGGGCATTTATAAGCCTAGCCAGAATGTGTTGGCTTTAGCCTCCCTTTTAGCCTAGATTCCTGAGCCTCTGTCCAGCAGGGCCATAGAAGTGATCCCAGGAGCAAATTTATGATTTCCCACTCACTCATCAAGATTTCTCTTGAAGAGGGTCAGTGAGGGGCTCTGCCTAACATGGACTGAGATTCTATTCCAGAGCGCGGGAAGCCTTTGGGATATGAATATATCCCTCCAGCATGTCCTATTTATTGTTGTGCTAAGGTTTAAATCACTGGAGCGTGTAGCTCTAATGGATCTGGTTTTCTTGAGGTGGAGCATGTCCAACAATTCCGCGTTAGACATGGCCTTGTATGTCAGGCAGATATCGCCTCTGAGTAGGCGGTAAGCAACTGAAGAGAGCTGGAGTTTCTTTAGTCGAGCTGCATAGGGCATATGTTTGAGGCCCATGATCCTCTTGGTGAGGTATTTTTGAGGTCTCTCCAGCTGTTACAGGTGTCGGGTAAGGTACATCCCAAATGGGGTATTGTACTCAATTATGGGCCTGATGAGCGATGAGTAAAGGGGCACAATGACCTCTCGATCTAGATGTGAACCCTTTCATGATTAGGTGGGCTATATAGAAGGTTTTTCTAACCACTTTGGCAATGTGATTGTCAAAGGAGAGGTTACTATCTACTTGGGTCCCCAGATCCCTAATTACTTCTTCTGTAATTAGTGGATTACCTCGTGTATGGTATTTTGTGGGCACTTTGTTTTTCCCAAAGGGGATGACTATGCATTTTTTGCATTTAGCTTGAGGCCATGGTTCTGACACCAGGTATCCGTCTCCATAAGGCCCTTCTGGAGGATGCTTGTGTCACCCGGAGAGTCAGTTATGACTCCCAATTTGCAATCATCTGTGAATATGGTCAGCCACAGTCCTTCCGTGTTTGCCTGTACCTTAGAAAAGTATATACCGAACAAGAGGGGTCCCAGGACTGATCCCTGTGGGATGCCACTTGTAACTGGTTTAGAGATGGACATGGCACCCGTAACTCTGACCATGTGAGTTCTATCCCTGAGCCAGTTTGCAACCCATCTTGTGAAATATGGGTTGATATTTAAGCTGGTAAGCTTATTTATGATGCCAGAGTGGGGTATTGTGTCGAAGGCCTTTGTGAGATCTAGATAGGCTGTGTGGACTACCTTTCCCTCATCTAAGGCTTTGGTAACTGTTTGAAAGACATCAACTAGTTTTAAGAGGCAAGATCTGCCCTTAACAAAGCCGGATTGGGTGGGGTCCAGTGTTTGGAGGTTCCCATTGTCTTTGTTTATGAGATCCATGATGATGCGCTCCGCAGCCTTGCAGACCAGGCTAGTCAGGCTTATAGGGCGATAGTTCCTGGGATCCGTTATGGTGCCACCTTTGTGGAGTGGGATCACTGTTGCTGTATGCCATTCTTTGGGTACATAACCTGTGGTAAGGCTGAGTTGGAACAGTGAATTTATGTGAGGGTTTAGTTTGTTTTGGAGCTCATGTAAGATGCAGCCTGGGATACCATCCGGTCCCATTGATACTGTGTTTTTTACTTTGGAGAGGCTGCTTTCACCTGTGTGTCTGTGATGTTTGGGGGACTGCATTCTTCTGGGATAGACACAGGTCCTTTTGGGGAAGAAGGGGGGTAAAGTTTGCACTGAACCTGTCTGCCAGGATGTTGGCAATGTCAGTGGGTTCAGTGTATTTTGTGCCATTTTGCACCAGCTCAGAGCAGATCTGAGAGCTGCCACCCAGATTCTTGACGTAGCTAAAGAACGCCTTGTGATTATCTTTAGAGTCTTTGGCGATTTTTCATTCTAAGCTGGCCTTTGATGATTTTATGAGGGATCGAAGTTTTTTGCTAGTACTGATCAAGGATGCCTTCCCTTTTTGGGATTTTGCCTTGTCATGTAATAGTTTTCTCCTTCTGTTGTATAGCTTATTTATGGCTGGGGTCCACCAGACTGGTCTCCTGTTTTTGGAGGAGTGAGTCTTGGTTTTACTTGGGATGGCACGATCCATGCATTCCTGTAGGTGCTCATAGAGTGCATTTGTAAAGGATTCTGCGGTTTGGGTAGCATTTTCCATTAGTCTGGGGGCTTTGAAACTTTCCACCTCAATCTTGAGAAGTGTGAAGTTTGTTTTTGAGAAATTTTTCACAGTGGTTTCCTTGGCTGGGGGTGGGGTTGGGATGTGGATGTCCATTGTGATAAGTTTATGGTCTGATCTTACCAATGAGGGATTTATCTCTGGTGTGGAACATTGAGCTCCCATGTTGGTGATGACCAAGTCCAATATGTTGTCCCCACTTGTGGGAGTGTTGACCAGTTGTTCCATGGCATTTGAGTTTATAAACTCCAGGAACCGTTGGGCAAAAGAGTTGGGACTTGAGTAGTTTTCCCAGTCAATGTTTGGGTAGTTGAAATCCCCCAATATCATGGTGTTTGGTGAGACCTTCATATTCTCCAATGTTCTCAGGAATGCCGAGTGGGGATCCTGAGACAAGGTGGGTGATCTGTAGCAGGCTATGAACTGAAAAGCAGTTTTACCTACTGTTAGTTGCACATGGATGGTCTCTGCTGCCTCGTGCAGTGCCACTAACCTGGAGGTGTGGGTATCCTTGATGAAAATGGATACTCCCCCACCATATTTTTGCCAAGAGATGACTCTTAATAACACCGCAGATTAAAAAATTCTAAAATGTCAATAGGCCTCGACAGATTGAAGAAACCTGGTATTCAAGTCCATACTACTTTTATATCACTTATCTAATAATTAATGGATGAGTTCATAAATTAGGGTTTGGATTATTAAGGTACATGTAATTCAGTACTGCAAATAAATTCTACAGATGGCTGACACATATTTATTGATTTCTTTAATTACAAATGAGAACAAAACACAAGCAATTTAATTAATACACTTGCCTTAAACTGAGTAGAATAAATTCACACTGTAAAGAATGTTACAGTGATTCTGCAAATGTCATTCTGAAAACAAATGGTCAACTCTTCACAGCATGATCTTTGTTACTCCCGCTACATGATAAGGTGAAAATAAAAGCAAAGGAAAAGCAGGTTGTTTATATTACTCTACAGATTGCTACTAGACTATGACATGTAACTGTAAATCCATTTATAGTTAAAGGACATAGCATTCAAAGTTCCATGCAAAACAATTACAGCTACATTGTAAAGCTTTAGTACTATGCTAATTGATCAAGATTTCAACTGATTCTGAAGTAGTGTTTCTAGTTTTGTACAGTAGGAATGTGTGTTTTTCACTTATTAGATTAGGTAATTAGCATTCTGAAAATCAGAACCGTGTTAGCATCATATTATGTTACATTTTTACAATCTGCAAAGTATTATGTAGCTAATGAAACATCAGGGTTTCTTCATGTTCTGATGCCTTCCTTCCAAATTTAGTTTTGCAAGTACATCAAAATGTAACCTTTTGGACAGCAAAGGCTATAGGCACAATACAATTAAATACATTGCATACTACAGTTGCTACTTCAAATCTGTAGTGCAGCAACACAGATTTTTACTCTTATTTCCAAAGTATTTACAACATCTGTTTGGCATAACAGTATTAGCTAGCATATCTACAGATAATACATTAACTGATTGGTGCTCCAGTGGTCACAAGTTTATAATATGCTCCTTTAATAGACATCAGTTCATCATGGTTCCCCTTCTCAATGATAATTCCTCGTGACATAACAGCTATTACATCAGAGTTCTGGATAGTGGACAAACGGTGTGCAATGACAATGCAGGTTCGGCCTTGTCTAGCCTCATCCAATGCTGCTTGTACTGTCTGAGAATAAGACAGACAAAATTTTATGATTAAAAGTATATATAAAATAAAATAACATTTTTTAAATGATATGCACATATATACAAACTAAGACAGGCAAATGTATATAATTAAAAAGATACATTAAATAAGGTAACAATATAAAATGATATATGTGTGTGTGTGTGTGTGTGTGTGTGTGTGTGTGTGTGTGTGTGTGTGTGTGTGTGTGTGTAGGGTTTCACTTTATAATCCCGAAATACTGAAATATCGAATTTCAGTATCTTGAGACTATAAAGCCGAAAACTCTAAAACTCAAAACCCCAAAAGTGCAAAATTCAAAATCGCGACTTTTCACACACAGTCCACCACACAAACTAGCACACATACACCTTCCTCCCAACTCTAAAACAAACCAACTAAACACACACAAACACAACAAACTAAACACATGCAACTACCTTACATATAAGCAGGGGGGCAAGGCCCCTGCACTCCCCATGTGTTGTGCCCCTCACACCCACAATACTTATATATACTAACTCCGAGGTTGCACTAAAACCACAAACACACAAAACCCACCACTACACATTTTACACTCTCCTTGCACAAATACACATTACATACATACATGTACCACCACTCTCAACACTTACGTACTCAAAATCTTACCTACCTACCCTAACCCACACCTAAAAACTCCAAACACCCTCACACACACTAAAATCCCTACCCAATACCCTTACAAAAACATAATTTACCTGAATCTCCAGCTATATCCATATACCACACCGCACATCATGATTTTTTTTTTATTTTAATAACTTTCTTCAGTTTTTTTGGTTGTTTTAGTTACTTATTACATTTCCGATTCTAACTAATGGAAGGCATCATTACAGTTGAACCTGGCTCCAGCAGCCAGAATCTTTTGAATCTTTCCACTTACTCCATCCCTACAGACCTAAATACTATGATTACTTCATTGTCTGAGACCAGTACCAGAACACAGGATTTACTACTTCGTCTAAGCAATTTTAACAGTGGCAGAATGGTGACCCACCAGGATCGCAGACGCATATTTTTCAAAACAGAAACAGCTCAACTCAGAGGAATTCCTCAGTTCTGAATATAATTAACACCGATAACAGAATGAACCTGTTCAATTTAGATGTACATTCACATCCAGCACAACATAATGGGGGTACTAATTCGGAGACAACATCAACGAACCTACTAATTGTAAAAACCTTATTTTCAAACTTGAAAGACTTTTGACCATCTACAAAAACATTGAATACGATTACTTTTACTTAGATTCCTGCATCCAAAATAACATTGTTCCACAAGGTCTGAGGTTTTATAAATTTCAAAGGGATGTCTTACAATATATATGTATATGTGTGTGTGTATATATATATATATATATATATATATATATATATATATATATATATACATACACACACACACACACACACACACATGTATATATATATATATATATATATATATATATATATATATATATATATATATATATAAATCCCTTTCAAGTCATCATGTACCAAATCAGTGACCCACAGAACATTGACACCAAAACGCCGAACCTCCTAATCAGTGAAACATCACAATGCCAAAAGTTCAGAACACTGAAATACTATAACACATACGCTGACACTGGCCTAACTGCCCTGATAGTGTAAATTCGCTCAGAGCTAAGAGAACAGGTAAATTATAGGCTTTAAGCTTTTATGATAATTTACCGATTGCAAGGATTGTTGGTGGAGATCACTGTACAGTGTGGATCAGGACATTTAGCCTTTTCCCCACTGGAGTGTGATCATGGAGTTGGTTTATATAAGTTTTGGGGAGGGGGGGGGTGCAGGGGGCATAGCCGCCCTACAAAAAACATTGTGAGTGTATAGTAGTCCATTTAGTGGTTATTTTTAATTGTTTTGTAACATTTGTAAGTGTTTAGATTAGCGTATGTGTAGTAGTATTTCAGTGTTGTGAACATTCAGCATTGTAAAGTTTAATTGATTAGATACTTCAGCATTTTGGTCTCAGTGTGTTCTCTGGTTTGCTGTTTTCGTATGCAATGATATGAAGTAGTTATTTATATATATATATATATATATATATATATATATATATATATATATGTGTGTGTGTGTGTGTGTGTGTGTGTGTGAAATACTAAGGTAGGCATTAACTAATCCACCAATGACAGTGAATACAGTGAGAACTTGCTATCTAGAAGCTGGCACTTGCAAGTGTCTGCCTATGCATATACATCCTGATTGTAAGTAAATTAAAGCTAAATATTTCCGTTTTTCTGTATCTCTTCTTTTGCATGAGCACGACATCCTACAATATGAATCAAATGTATTCAGTATTACTGTGTTCTTAAATCAAATGAAAGGGACGCATCATATACATCTACATGCTCTCCAAATCAACAGGAGTCAAAGAAAACTCAGTATTTCATCAATACATAGAAAGTGTAAGCAACGTCCATAAGAATTATCCAAGAAAAATATTTTTTTAAGAATGAATTAAACACTTTAGTGAACTGAAATCCATTAATGAATGCTCTGACTTTAAGTGCACTCGATCATACATAAAGTATATTGTAAGTCAAATATGTGTGTTGGCTTTTATATAAATGAATGGTACTTATCCACGGATTAAAACTCCATCCAGGTTCACAGATTAACATCTCTCAGGATCACAGACACCCACCTGCCCAGCTTATTACTCTAGATACTGATTAGTGCAGGTTTAGAAAGGGGAAAGACTTTTTTATTAACATAAGGATACTGGCAGAGAAATTAAAAAAGGTAGGAAAGGTTATCTAGTTCTGCTGAATACAGATTTTACACTTGCTGGGAAAAATGTGCTTCAAGGTGACCAAAAGAAGTAGAATAACTAAAATCAAATAAATGGTCAATGAAAACAATAACCAGGAATTATATATTATATATAAAATGCAACATAATTAAATTGGGGTAGCCTGGTTAATTATTTAATCCCACTTGTGTAAGCCATATAAGTCTTAGACACCAGCTTTTTGAATGTTCTGATCTAAAATGGGTCTGAATTTCATGGAAGAGAAGGACAATGGACAGATAATGTATCTCAATCAATAAAAGTTTCTATGTACAAGCAGCAGCCCAAACCATGCCCCCACAGCCCACCATTTTCTAGAAATAAGGTTGCTACTGCCAAAGAACATAACCCCAAGTATAATTAACTCTACCTAATATCACTACACAGTTGTTGTGATACAAAAATGAGAGCAGTGCCTTAACTATAATGGTGTATGCTTTCATTCCCATTGTAGTGCAGATTATGTTTAGTTATTAGTAACTTACCATTACTCAGATACCTTAAATTGTAGGTACCCACCTGTGTAGGCTCTCTGCATCTCCTTCAGTACAGTTTCTGAATAGAACATAATGATTCATTTGCCTGGATAAGGAGCAGTATTCATACTTTTATGATCCATGTCTTAGCCCAGTGACGTTTTAAAGCCATGCATGCATCTGTCTACTCCTCATTCAGGTAATTTATACCTAATAGTTATCACTCTTTTGGAGAACCAGTTAACAGTGATCTTGTTCAAACTCAACATTCTCTAGTCTGTTAACCCCTCCTCCTAAAGTCATGTTACTAATAGTTAATGAGGTCTAGGCACTGATTTAAAAAAAAAATGTATCTTTTAAGTAATATACAATCTCATAATCTTTTGCTACTAAGAATGTACAGCCCAAGCACTAGAAATCATTCTCAGGGAGTAGAGAATGGATAGTTTATATCATACAACTGTATTTTTCCATCATTTTCCTGCATTTTAGTTGGGATGTGCTTATGCAGAATTTCTTTATTTAATTATAGGTCTTATAATGCTTATGTACAGGGAAAGGATGGCCTCTGCAGTTCTTGAGTTTATATTTTTATGGCTCCAGTTACACCACACTAACTCTTATGGATGCTGCTTATGTGACCCTGGATAGCATAGTCCTTTTGAACACTTACATCTTTCTATGAATTTGCATTCATTACAATGTACTTTTCTAGATTAAGCCATGGTGGTACAGCGGTTGCGTTGTTGCTTCACAGCAAGAGGATCTCCCGTTCACTTCTCAGCTAGTGTGCAGGGAGTGCCTTCTGTGTGGAGTCTGCATGTCCTCCCCGTGGTCGAGTGGCCTCTGAAAGACATGCGTGAATGGGCGTGCCTTCGCTGAAGGTTGGACGTCGGGCTGGCAACTCGGCACCACAAAAATCTACTGACAATCATTAGCGGACCGGAGTTCCGCTGTGGCAAGCCCTTACCGTGAAAAGCCGAAAAGACAAACAAAAAATAATGTACTTTTCTAACATGTATATTAATTCCCACTTTCAACATGGTCAACTTTATATAATTCATGATAACATACGAATCAGGTCTTTCTTTAGTATTTACAATACTCATTGAGTTCACTATGAAAATTCATGTGTTGATTAATCAACATGTGGTTATTAGATGTCAAAACATTTTAAACCCTTGGCAGGTAACTAGTCAAAAACATTTTCAATGTCACTAAACACACATTGTATTTTCACATAAGGAAAATTACTTTCACCCTTCAATGAAACACACCACAGCTATTTATATATCTATATAAACTTAGAGCACGTGGAAAGTGATAAAAATGCATCATTCTTACTTTTATTGATCTATCAGTCTAAGTGCCATTACAAGAAGCCTGCAACCTTCCATTGACAACATTCTGAATGTTGATCAACTGACAATGATATCTACTTTTTGATATTATTTTTGGATCAACTATCTGAGTAAATGACACTGAAAATGTACACGTGTGGGTGTGTGTGTGTGTGTGTGTTTATGTATGTGTGTGTGTGTTTATGTATGTGTGTGTGTGTGCCTGTGTGTGTGTTTATGTGTGTGTGTGTGTGTGTGTGTGTTTTGTGTGTGTGTGTGTGTGTGTTTATGTATCTGTGTGTGTGTGTGTTTATGTATTTGTGTGTGTGTGTGTGTGTGTGTTTATGTATGTGTGTGTGTGTTTATGTATGTATGTGTGTGTGTGTGTGTGTGTGTGTGTGTGTGTGTGTGTGTGTGTGTGTGTGTGTGTGTGTGTGTAATAATATCACAACCTGCATTTAGCGAAACTGACAACATTGAAATTGGAATTCATAGTCGTGGAAAGCCCGACATGCCAGCCATCCTGGTAATAAAGCATGAGGAAACACATAAAACTATTGCACAGATACAAAAGTTGCAGAAACAGGTATATGAAAACAAATTATGTAACCTCCCTGAGTGACTCAGACCACAGCCCCAACAAATAATAAATAATAAAAATCACTTATAATCACAGCTGCAGAATTCAAGACAAAACTCATAGAGACAGGCAACCCATGTTAATATACTGATAGTATTTCTCCCCAAACATACTGCACAATAGTTAAGGAACCTATAAATAAAATAAGAATTTACCAAATCAGGGCTGTACCATATAATGAAATACAAGTAGTATGCATCATATTAAAGACGCATATTATGCGCAACTGCAGTAAAAAAAAAACCTAAAAAAAAAATAAATCGAGTAACTGTTCTTATTCAACATTATTTTCTTTAATATCTCACAGATTAAGATCTACACTTCAGGAATTCTACTAATAACCTCTCTGGCAGCTCTTCGATTCCATTCTGCGCACAGACAATAATGTTCATAACAGAAACAAGATCAACTAAACTCTTACCTAACAGGCAATGAATCCTTGTGTGTCTCACCTTAGCAGAATGATTCTAGTCACACACTTTCTAAAAACTGACTGGAAGCGTTTATGGAAAATTTGGGCTAGATTATCCGGTGTAGAGAACTTCCTACACTTTCTATATAAATAAAGTATTTCAGAAAAGGTGACGCTTCAGAAGAGAAAAGCAGTTCTAGGTTTGTGTACACCTCTACTATCTCAAGAAAACATAAAGCTAGTAATTTTTTAACACACACTTCAATGGTGTTATCTACACCTTTCAATGATGATAGTCCAAGACCCTATATTTTTCTCCACAGATTTTGGGAAAGATGAAAAAAACTTCATTTACACCGCACACTACCCATAGTCCTACCAATGCTTCTAATAGCCTCTGGTTCATAGTCACACATTACAAATTTAAGAACAATGGATAGCCTCTGCTCCATAAAACATTATAGTACACAAGTCCACATAATATTATATGCTTTCAGTGACATCTTAGACATTAGAATAAATAGTAATGATGCAGTTCTTTATCACATTAATAAAAGTATGGACTATACAATTGCCTACACAGTTTACCTCGAGTAAGGAAGGTGCCATCCATTAGCCAGATAGTAGCCATTGCAAGACCTCTCAAATTAGTGGTTATAAAACTCAATACCTGTATGCCACCAGAAGGGTCACTAATTATTTTACAAAGGAAACTAGCATCTCTCAAACGCGATTCCCTATTGTCCAAATTTTCAAGTAGTAAAGGAGAATTTCCACTGTCACTTTCATGCATTCTTCTGTAGAATTGGACACGTTGCACCAGGTTTTTCTGCCAGGAAGAGCTACTGCTTTTGATATTGATGTGGATGCTATGATATCATCCACTATCAGGTAAGATGCATCCCTAGAAATTGTTACCTTAATTTTGTCTACTACTAGCCTCTTAGTGCTCTTTCTCTGATTTATCAGGATCATGCTGATGAGGGACAGACAACTCTTCCGCTGTTACAATCTGGATTTTTACAGTCCTCCCCTTACATTTCCTAGGTAGTTTGTATTTACAGGTCCATTCTTTTTTCAGTTACCTTTTCTAAATTACATAGGAAACAATCTATTACTAACACTGGCTTTGCATGCTAGCAATGTATACACTGCCTATTGTCGGAGGGAGTATGTTGGTTGTTTGTACTACCCTCTGTATTGACATGGAGATCTGATAAAGGACATTATTTGACTGACATCACCATGTTCTAAACAGACAGCAAAGGAATTCCAATTGATGACTGCATTGCTCAATCATTCTGGTCTCAGACAGTATTTCTTTTGATGTTTCAGTACTCTCCTGTTTGCTGTCGACAAAGGCATACCTTGACAAATGTTTATGCTCCTATTTATCTATCTATCTATATATATCTATATATATATTAGAGCGATATATATATATATATATATATATATATATATATATATATATATATCGATAGATGTATGACAGGGATGTAATTCAATATAGCATATAGCAAAACAGCAGAAGACTGTACACCAAAATATCAACCCCAAAGGATCAAAACCCAAAAAAAAAAAATTTGCAGGCTCCCCATAGCCCCTGCTAATTATATATACCAACTCCAAGATTGTAAAATAGTGGGAAAAGGGCAACTTCCCACTCCTCACTGTTCTGTGAATTCACACAAAGTAATACTGGCAGAAGTGATTATATGATTATTTAATCACTTCTGCTGGCATTACAGATGTCCAACATTATGAATGCCTGACTATATGTAGTGATGTACACACATATACACACACACACACACACACACACACACACACACACACACACACACACACACACACACACACACACACACACACACACATATATATATCGGCTTCATCCCCTGTTTCTCAAAGTTTTGGGTCTCCCCTCAGAACCGTGTACTCTCAAGAAGCTAGAAAGTATGTTGTGCACCGTCTAGCTATTTTTAATTTTCTTTTTTTGAATTATTGTCTTGTTTTTGCCCTGACCTTCTGTGACCCCTGTTAGCCAGGACCCCTAGCAGCCTCACCTCCTCTCTCCCACTGCCCAGCTGCTGCTTCTCCAATCTGGCCTGTCCTTCTTTTTTTTAAGCGTCCCCCCTCTTGGATATCGTCAGTTTTGGTTTCTTTCTATTCTTCTCTCCCTGCTCCTATTCTGCCCTCCTAACTCCCTTTTACTGTTTTGAACTTTTTGCCCACTAGATGGCACCCTATTCCTGAGATTATACTCTACCTGTATTCCCTTAACCTTTGCTTTAAACTAACTATAGTTCTAGCTGCAAATCGTAATACTTTGAATCCTCTCCACTGCCCCCCTTATTCCTTACTCTTTTCCTTTTTCTGATTAGACCTTAAGCTTTACCCCTTTGTCACTCCTCTCTCCACGCTAACTTACCTACTCCACTTTTTTTTTCTGATTGTTTTCCGACTGTCTTCCTTACTTTGTCTGATCCCGCTCTGTTTGCCCTATGGGCTCACTCTGCTCTCCTACCCTGCCCCCAGAGCTCCTACACTTATACTTCCCTAACCACTCCCTCCTCTTTACCTCTCCAATCATACTTTATCCCCTCCCCTCTTTTTTCATCCAATACCCATCCACCTACTCCTATACCACATACATAACTTCCCCCTACACTTTCTTTTCTATTTCCCTAGCTTCCATTCTATTACCCCCTATTCATTATACCTTCTCCTCAAACCTCATCTTACTTAAAACTAATCTTCTTTTTCACACCTTTTCCTCTCCTTCTATTACCCTACCTACTAACCTCTTACAAACATCTTAGCCTCAAAGTACCACACACCCTCTCTCAACATACTAACTCTCCTCCACGAAATACATTTCAACCTTTCTCAAACATCATTTCCTCCCCCAGCTACCTACTTGCAAAATTTCACAGAAAGTTCCACTTTTCCTACTCTTATCAGGTAAACAGAAAATCCTTACACATCCTCTCCAAACCCTCAGACCTAATAAAAAGACTACTTCTATCTCTGCTAGCAGGTGACATTCATCCCACCTCTGGCCCAAACAAAACTGCTACTATAAACCCCCTCTGTACCCTCCCTTATGCCCAAATATACCCTCCAAACCCCCTAACTCTCTCTCCATTGCTCACCTTAACATCCGCAGCATTAATAACAAAATCACCCACCTCCATGCCCTGCTAGACATACACTCTTTCGACATGCTATGCCTATCGGAAACCTGGCTCAAACCTGCAACCCTAGACAGGGAGATTACTTCCTCTAGCTACAACATCCACAGACTTGACCGTCAAGCCAAAAAAGGTGGTGGGATAGCTATCCTTTACAAAAATGGCTTACATATGACTGTATTACAAGAAAAACCTCCCTCTATAAGTAATGCCAAAATCCTTATCTCCAAACTCCAACTTAATCCACACAAGTCCATCTATATAATCTGCACCTACATTCCCCCTGGAAATAATATCAGTACCCTAGAAGGGATCCTTAGCTGGCTTTCTATTCGATTTCCACAAGAAACCATAGTCCTCGGCGATGTCAATATAGACTGGAAAACCTGCACCTCAGTAGACCCTCCCACCCTCTTAAATCTTCCTGGTGTTTCTCAAACTATTCAAGCCCCTACCAGAACCAGCAAAACTAACAACAAAGAAAGCATATTGGACTGGATTCTGATAAATAGGCACCACCATACTTATACACTAGGTACACTACCTGATGATTTAAGTGACCACGCTCTTACTTATTTATTTCATAGTTTCATAGTAGTGTACTAGGCTATCTGCCCTGGGGCATTTACAAGCCTAGCCAACAATGATGTGGCTTACGCCACCCCGTATTATATAGTTGCGCCTCTCTAGTAGTGACACATGTGGGACCCCATTATTTAGTAAACTATACCTCTGTCTAGTAGTGACACTGAGGTGACTCCCGGGGTAAACTTACGATCTCCCATCCATGCATCGAGATTTTTCTTGAACAGTGCCAATGAAGGGCTCTGTCTCACATGAACTGGGATTTTGTTCCAGAGTACGGGTAACCTCTGTGTTATGAATCTATCCCTCCAGCATGTTTTATTCATATTTGTGCAGAGGTTGAAATCTTTAGCTCGTGTGGTTCTGGTGGATCTGGATTTTTTGAGATGGAGCATGTCCATCAGTTCTTGGTTGGACATGGCCCTATATATTAGGCACAAATCACCTCTGAGCAGGCGGTATGCTACTGAATAGAGCTGGAGTTTTTTTAATCTAGCTGGATAAGGCACATGTTTGAGACCCATGATCCTCTTGGTGAGGTACTTCTGGGGTCTTTCCAGTTGTTGCATGTGCCGGGTGAGATACATCCCAAATGGAGCATTATATTCAATCATGGGCCTGACAAGGGAGGAATATAGAGGTACAATGACCTCCTTTGATCTGGATGAGAATCCCTTCATGATGAGATGGGCAAGGTAGAATGTCTTTCTGACCACTTTGGCAACATGGTTGTCAAAGGAGAGGTCACTATCGACTTGAGTCCCCAGGTCTCTGATTAATTCTTCCGTACTCAGTGGGTTATTGTCTATGTGATAATTTGTGGGTACTTTGTTTTTCCCAAAGGGGATGACTATACATTTTTTGGCGTTAAGTTTGAGGCCATGATTCCGGCACCAGTTGTCCGTTTCAGTGAGACCTTTCTGTAGGATGTGTGTGTCAGCAGGTGAATCAACTATGGCACCCAGTTTGCAGTCATCTGCAAACTTTGTCAGCCATAATCCTCCCATATTTGCTTTCACATCCGAAGTAAATGCCGAATAAGAGTGGTCCCAAGACTGAGCCCTGTGGGACACCACTGTGACTGGTTTTGAGTCTGACATGGCTCCAGCAATTTTGACCTTATGGGTTCTGTTTTTAGCCAGTTTGCTACCCATCTTGTGACATATGGATTTACATTTAGGCTGCTGAGCTTGTCTATGATGCCAGAGTGTGGTATCGTGTCAAAGGCTTTAGCCAAGTCCAAGTAGGCAGTGTGGACAGCCTTGCCCTCGTCGATGGCACTAGTGACTGTCTCGAAGAAGTCAACCAGGTTTAAGAGGCAGGATCTGCCTTTTACGAAACCGAACTGGGTGGGATCAAGGGTCTGCAGATCTCCAATATCGCCATTTATGAGTTCCACGATGATTCTTTCCATAGCCTTGCAGACCAGGCTGGTCAGACTTATGGGGCGGTAGTTACCAGGGTCAGTAGAATTTCCCCCTTTGTGAAGTGGGACCACTGTTGCTGTGCGCCAGTGTTCAGGTACATATCCTGTAGTGAGGCTAAGATTGAATAGCGTTTTTAGGTGCGGGTTTAGTTCATCTTGAAGTTCACGTAACACGCAACCGGGGATACCATCGGGTCCCATAGATGCTGTGTTTTTGCTTTGTTGAGTGCTGATTTCACCTGTATGTCTGAGATGACAGGTAGGTTACATTCAGCAGGGATAATTACTACATCTTTAGGGGGTGAGGGAGGGGAGAAATTTGCACTGAACCTATCTGCCAGAATATTGGCAATGTCAGTAGGGTCAGTGAATTTTTTGTCGTTGTGTACCAACTCAGAGCATATCTGAGAATTTCCTCCCAAGGTTCTGACATAATTGAAGAAGGCCTTGTGATTGTCTTTGGTATCCTTGGCAATCTTTCTCTCAAAGTTGGCTTTAGATGTTTTTATGAGAGAACGTAGTTTTTACTTGTGCTGATCAGGGAGGCCTTTCCCTTGTGGGATTTGGCTTTGTCCTGCAGTAGCTTCCTTCTTTTGTTGTACAGTTTGTTTATAGCGGGGTTCCACCAAACCGGCGTTTTCCTTGGTGGAGAGGGTCTTGGTTTTAGTTGGGATTGCTTGATCCATGCATTCTTGGAGATGTCCGTAGAAGGCTGTTGTGTAGGATTCAGCATTTTGGGATGTGGTTTCCATTAACCCAGTAGGCTTAAAGGATATCATTTCTGACTTAAGGAGTGTAAAGTCAGCTTTTGAAAAATTTTTCACTGTAGTCTTTTGTTCTGGGGATGGGGGTGGGATATGTACATCCAACGTGATCAGTTTATGGTCAGATCTTACTAGTGAGGGGTTTATATTCGGTGCGGAGCATTTGGACCCCATGTTTGTGATAATCAGGTCAAGTATATTATCTCTCCTCGTAGGAGAAGTGACCAGTTGCTCCATAGCATTTGAGTTAATGAATTCCAGGAATCTTTGGGCTAGGATGTTAGGGCTAGAATAGTGGGCCCAGTCTATGTTGGGGTAGTTGAAGTCACCCAATATGATGGTGTTTGGTGTGACATTCATATCCTCCAGTGTTTACAGGAATGCTTGATGGGATTCCTGGGATTGGGAGGGTGTTCTATAACATGCGACCAGTTGTATGGCAGTTTTGCCTATGGTGAGTAAAACTTGTATGGTTTCTGATGCTTCATGGGTAGCCACCAATCGAGAGGTGTAGGTGTCCTTTATGAAAATGGATACTCCCCCTCCCTTTGTGGTTTGGCCTGGAACTTGAGGCCAAAAAGCATGATATGAGGTATAGCCTGGTAGCGCTGGAGTGCTCTCAGGAGCCTTGAACCAGGTTTCAGTTACTGCACAGACATCGATGTTCTCCATACTGAGAAGTGCTTCGAGTGCCTGCATCTTGAGATTTAGACTTCTGGCGTTGAGCAGCATTACCCTTAATTTTTTCCATTTTTGTTTTTTACGGAGGTTGATTTGTCTTTTGAGCATTGCCTAAAAAAGGCACTATGGGGGTGGCAAGAGCCTTGGCCAGTATCCGGAAGCCCAGTGGTGACAGGTGCAAGCCATCCCTCATGGCAACGTGGCTTGTCCAGCATGTCATCCCAGGCTGACAGACATTGGATCCCCTAGAATGACACCAGTGATTAAGCCAATTGTTAAAACTGATCATTTTGTCTTTGTACTGAGGCATCATTCTTGGTGAAGGCAGGATGCTGCTCAGGGTCAGGGTCATACCAGTCTGGGCTACATAATCGGAGAGCTCCTCAATGTCTCTTTTCATGTAGTCCAGGGAGGTACGTCTCAGGTCATTCACACCAGCATGGACAATGACTGCATTATACTTGTACTTGCTTTGGAGTGACCTGAGTGCGTGTGTAATGTGGCGGATCCTAGCTCCCGATAGGCAGCTCACCGTTACCCTCTCCTTATTCAGACTTAAAACTACCTCCCCTAACCTAACTAAATACAAAATGGTCAGAACAAATAAAAACTTTAACCTTGAAAGCTTCCTTACAGAACTGAATGCATGCAACTGGTCTCCTCTTAAACAACTGCCAATGGATGATGCTGTAGCTTACTTCAACTCTAAGTTCCTTTCTAGTTTAGACTCTCATGCTCCCTTAAGATCTATCAGGATCAGCTCAAAACCTGCCCCTTGGCTTTCAAAAGATACAAAGCATAAACTTATTCTGAAAAATAAACTTTGGACAAAATTTCGCAGCACTAAATATCTCACCCACCAACTTAACTTGAGACAAATAAGAAATGCCACTAAAAAGCTGTTCTACTAGACAAAAGAAACTACTACTACAATCTATAACAAGCTAACCAACAAAATCTTCAAAAGTTCTGGGCAGGAATAAATAGTCTCTTAAAGCCTGGCCACTCTGACACCCCATGCGCTATAGGTACTCCCCAAAACAACCCTAAACAAACTGCTGATACGTTCAATACCTTCTTTTCTGAAACTGTCCAGTCCCTAGCTAATCAACTAGCCCCCAATATCTCCTCTCAGTCCACCTCGTCTAACTCCTCAGTTCCCTCTTTTCTACTGCATCCAGTACCCACATCTCTTAATTGCTCTCTTCTCCAGAAACTAAAAACCTCCTCCCCTTCTGCAGACCATCTACCAGCTCAGTATCTAAAAATTGCAGCCACACCATTAGCCTATCCCATTTCCATTCTGATTAACAGAACCATTATCGAAGGCTTCATTCCTTTGGTCTGGAAAGTTTCACATATCATTCACCTGCATAAAGGTGGAAACTCCAACTGAACTCTCTAACTAAAGACCCATAGCCCTTCTCTCCCCCCCTATCTAAAATCATGGAAAAATGTGTCCAAAAGCAACTTCTTAAACACCTATTAAATAACAACCTACTAGCTGACTGTCAGCATGGCTTCAGCCCTCCTTTCCTTTGCTGACCACATCAACAAAAATCAAAACAATAGTTTACTCACCTCTGCTCTCTTTATAGACCTGTCCAAAGCCTTCGATATCGTTAATCACCATATTCTGATAAATATACTTAAAACTTTTGCACTCGACTCTAGTGCTTTAAAGTGGTTTGAGTCATATCTGCATAACAGACAACAGGCTGTGCTCT